>NC_141775.1:14468086-14770586 GCF_051362555.1 Lingula anatina
TATTTTATGTCATGGAATTTGCCAGTCTTTTCAATGTAATTTTCAGTTTTCTAAAATGTATCGTCCAAAAAAATAGTTTTTAGTGGACACAGTCAACTGATAACCTTATCACTGATTTCTATAATTGTTCAGCATCATATGTTTAAATTTCACCAATGTTGGACTAGATTTGTCAAAATTATTAACGTTTAACTATTTTATGTCATGGAATTTGCCAGTCTTTTCAATGTAATTTTCAGTTTTCTAAAATATATCGTCCAAAAAAATAGTTTTTAGTGCACACAGTCAAATGATAACCTTATCACTGATTTTTATAATTGTTCAGCATCATATGTTTAAATTTCACCAATGTTGGACTAGATTTGTCAAAATTATTAGCGTTTAACTATTTTATGTCATGGAATTTGCCAGTCTTTTCAATGTAATTTTCAGTTTTCTAAAATATATTGTCCAAAAAAATCGTTTTTAGTGGACACAGTCAACTGATAACCTTATCACTGATTTCTATAATTGTTCAGCATCATATGTTTAAATTTCACCAATGTTGGACTAGATTTGTCAAAATTATTAACGTTTAACTATTTTATGTCTTCGAATTTGTCAGTCTTTTCAATGTTATTTTCAGTTTTCTAAAATATATCATCCATTAAAAATCGTTTTAAGTGGACACAGTCAACTGATAAGCTTCTCACTGATTTTTATATATGTTCAGCATCATATGTTTAAATTTCACCATTATTGGACTAGATTTGTTAAAGTTATTAACGTTTAACTATTTTATGTCTTGGAATTAGTCAGCCTTTTCAATGTTATTTTCAGTTTTCTCAAATATATATGTTCAGACAAAATCTTTTTTATTTTACACAGTCAACTGCTAAGCTTATCACAGATTTTTATTGTTGTTCAGCATCATTTGCACAAATTTCAACATTATTGGACTAGATTTGTCAAAATTATTAGCGTTTAACTATTTTATGTCTTGGAATTTGCCAGTCTTTTCAATGTAATTTTCAGTTTTCTAAAATATATCGTCCAAAAAAAATCGTTTTTAGTGGACACAGTCAACTGATACCCTTATCACTGATTTTTATTATTGTTCAGCATCATTTGTCCAAATTTCACAAATATTGGACTAGATTTGTCAAAATTATTAACGTTTAACTATTTGATATATTGCTCATTTCCAGGTGACCCTTTCCATAAAGTGTGGTGGCCTCTTGGTGAACAGACTCTTCCTCTCTGGACACGGCTAATTCCCATGGAAAAAGCAAGCATTGAAAGTCAGTAGCGGGACAGCGCTATGTCTCATCCATTTGTAGAATATATTGTATGAGGCAAGATTTAGGACATTGTCAAATGTTGTGCTAAACCTGATTCCAGAAATCCACTGTAAGGAGGAATCTGCATCTGGTATTGGTAGTATGTAGAAGTCTTGAATGGGTATGTATTGTTCTCCAGATGATATATATGGGTAATTTGGCACCTATTACACAAACAAACTCAAATCGTAATATTTCTTGTTTCATTTTAGACTGACTGATATGTTATGAAATCGTAAAATTTGTATTCGGTAATTCTACCTCTTGTCGAACAAATTGCTAATGAACACCACTTCTACTACACACGGTCAACTGATAACCTTATCACAGATATTTATTGTTGTTAAGCATCATTTGTACAAATTTCACAACTATTGGAGTAGATTTGTCAAAATTATTAGCGTTTAACTATTTTATGTCATGGAATTTGCCAGTCTTTTCAATGTAATTTTCAGTTTTCTAAAATATATCGTCCAAAAAAGTAGTTTTTAGTGGACACAGTCAACTGATAACCTTATCACTGATTTTTATAATTGTTCAGCATCATATGTTTAAATTTCACCAATGTTGGACTAGATTTGTCAAAATTATTAACGTTTAACTATTTTATGTCATGGAATTTGCCAGTCTTTTTAATGTAATTTTCAGTTTTCTAAAATATATCGTCCAAAAAAATAGTTTTTAGTGGACACAGTCAACTGATAACCTTATCACTGATTTTTATAATTGTTCAGCATCATATGTTTAAATTTCACCAATGTTGGACTAGATTTGTCAAAATTATTAGCGTTTAACTATTTTATGTCATGGAATTTGCCAGTCTTTTAAATGTAATTTTCAGTTTTCTAAAATATATCGTCCAAAAAAATCGTTTTTAGTGGACACAGTCAACTGATAAGCTTCTCACTGATTTTTATAATTGTTCAGCATCATATGTTTAAATTTCACCATTATTGGACTAGATTTGTCAAAGTGATTAACGTTTAACTATTTTATGTCTTGGAATTAGTCAGCCTTTTCAATGTTATTTTCAGTTTTCTAAAATATATCATCCATTAAAAATCGTTTTAAGTGGACACAGTCAACTGATAAGCTTCTCACTGATTTTTATATATGTTCAGCATCATATGTTTAAATTTCACCATTATTGGACTACATTTGTCAAAGTTATTAACGTTTAACTATTTTATGTCTTGGAATTAGTCAGCCTTTTCAATGTTATTTTCAGTTTTCTCAAATATATATGTTCAGACAAAATCTTTTTTATTTTACACAGTCAACTGCTAAGCTTATCACAGATTTTTATTGTTGTTCAGCATCATTTGCACAAATTTCACCATTATTGGACTAGATTTGTCAAAATTATTAGCGTTTAACTATTTTATGTCTTGGAATTTGCCAGTCTTTTCAATGTAATTTTCAGTTTTCTAAAAATATCGTCCAAAAAAAATTGTTTTTAGTGGACACAGTCAACTGATACCCTTATCACTGATTTTTATTATTATTCAGCATCATTTGTCCAAATTTCACAAATATTGGACTAGATTTGTCAAAATTATTAACGTTTAACTATTTGATATATTGCTCATTTCCAGGTGACCCTTTCCATAAAGTGTGGTGGCCTCTTGGTGAACAGACTCTTCCTCTCTGGACACGGCTAATTCCCATGGAAAAAGCAAGCATTGATAGTCAGTAGCGGGACAGCGCTATGTCTCATCCATTTGTAGAATATATTGTATGAGGCAAGATTTAGGACATTGTCAAATGTTGTGCTAAACCTGATTCCAGAAATCCACTGTAAGGAGGAATCTGCATCTGGTATTGGTAGTATGTAGAAGTCTTGAATGGGTATGTATTGTTTTCCAGATGACATATATGGGTAATTTGGCACCTCTTACACAAACAAACTCAAATCGTAATATTTTTTGTTTTATTTTAGACTGAATGATATGTTGTGAAATCGTAAAATTTGTTTTCGATAATTCTACCTCTTGTCGAACAAATTTCTAATGAACAACACTTCTATGACACACTGTCAATCAAAAAGCTTATCACAGATTTTTATTGTTGTCGTGCATCATTTGCACAAATTTCACCATTATTGGACTAGATTTGTCAAAATGATTAACGTTTAACTATTTTATGTCTTGGAATTAGTCAGCCTTTTCAATGTTATTTTCAGTTTTCTAAAATATATCATCCATTAAAAATCGTTTTTAGTGCACACAGTCAACTGATAACCTTATCACTGATTTTTATAATTGTTCAGCATCATATGTTTAAATTTCACCAATGTTGGACTAGATTTGTCAAAATTATTAGCGTTTAACTATTTTATGTCTTGGAATTTGCCAGTCTTTTCAATGTAATTTTCAGTTTTCTAAAATATATCGTCCAAAAAAAATAGTTTTTAGTGCACACAGTCAATTGATAACCTTATCACTGATTTCTATCATTGTTCAGCATCGTTTGTCCAAATTTCACAAATATTGGACTAGATTTGTCAAAATTATTAGCGTTTAACTATTTTATGTCATGGAATTTGCCAGTCTTTTCAATGTTATTTTCAGTTTTCTAAAATATATCGTCCAAAAAAATCGTTTTTAGTGGACAAAGTCAATTGATAACCTCATCACTGATTTTTATTATTGTTCAGCATCATTTGTCCAAATTTCACAAATATTGGACTAGATTTGTCAAAATTATTAACGTTTAACTATTTGATATATTGCTCATTTCCAGGTGACCCTTTCCATACAGTGTGGTGGCTTCTTGGTGAACTGACTCTTCCTCTCTGGACTCAGCTAATTCCTATGGAAAAAGCAGGCACTGAAAGACAGTAGCAAGAGCAGCGCTATGTCTCATCCATGTGTAGAATATATTGTATGAGGCAAGATTTAGGACATTGTCAAATGTTGTGCTAAACCTGATTCCAGAAACCCACTGTAAGGAGGAATCTGCATCTGGTATTGGTAGTATTTAGAAGTTAAGAATGGGTATGTATTGTTTTCCAGATGATATATATGGGTAATTTGGCACCTCTTACACAAACAAACTCAAATCATAATATTTCTTGTTTCATTTTAGACTGGCTGATATGTTGTGAAATCGTAAAATTTGTTTTCGGTAATTCTACCTCTTGTCGAACAAATTGCTAATGAACACCACTTCTACTACACACGGTCAACTGTTAAGCTTATCACAGATATTTATTGTTGTTAAACATCATTTGCACAAATTTCACAAATATTGGAGTAGATTTGTCAAAATTATTAGCGTTTAACTATTTTATGTCATGGAATTTGCCAGTCTTTTCAATGTAATTTTCAGTTTTCTAAAATATATCGTCTAAAAAAATAGTTTATAGTGGACACAGTCAACTGATAACCTTATCACTGATTTTTATAATTGTTCAGCATCATATGTTTAAATTTCACCAATGTTGGACTAGATTTGTCAAAATTATTAGCGTTTAACTATTTTATGTCTTGGAATTTGACAGTCTTTTCAATGTAATTTTCAGTTTTCTAAAATATATCGTCCAAAAAAAATAGTTTTTAGTGCACACAGTCAATTGATAACCTTATCACTGATTTCTATTATTGTTCAGCATCGTTTGTCCAAATTTCACAAATATTGGACTAGATTTGTCAAAATTGTTAACATTTAACTATTTTATGCCTTGGAATTTGCCAGTCTTTTCAATGTAATTTTCAGTTTTCTTAAATATATTATTCGAAAAAATTGTTTTCAGAGGACTCTGTCAACTGATAACCTTATCAATGATTTTTATAATTGTTCAGCATCATATGTTTAAATTTCACCAATGTTGGACTAGATTTGTCAAAATTATTAGCGTTTAACTATTTTATGTCATGGAATTTGCCAGTCTTTTCAATGTAATTTTCAGTTTTCTAAAATATATCGTCCAAAAAATAGTTTTTAGTGGACACAGTCAACTGATAACCTTATCAATGATTTTTATAATTGTTCAGCATCATATGTTTAAATTTCACCAATGTTGGACTAGATTTGTCAAAATTATTAGCGTTTAACTATTTTATGTCTTGGAATTAGTCAGCCTTTTCAATGTTATTTTCAGTTTTCTAAAATATATATGTTCAGACAAAATCTTTTTTATTTTGCACAATCACCTGCTAAGCTTATCACAGATTTTTATTGTTGTTCAGCATCATTTGCACAAATTTCAGCATTATTGGACTAGATTTGTCAAAATTATTAGCGTTGAACTATTTGATATATTGCTCATTTCCAGGTGACCCTTTCCATACAGTGTGGTGGCTTCTTGGTGAACTGACTCTTCCTCTCTGGACTCAGCTAATTCCTATGGAAAAAGCAGGCACTGAAAGACAGTAGCAAGAGCAGCGCTATGTCTCATCCATGTGTAGAATATATTGTATGAGGCAAGATTAAGGACATTGTCAAATGTTGTGCTAAACCTGATTCCAAAAACCCACTGTAAGGAGGAATCTGCATCTGGTATTGGTAGTATGTAGAAGTCTTGAATGGGTATGTATTGTTTTCCAGATGATATATATGGGTAATTTGGCACCTCTTACACAAACTCAATTCGTAATATTTCTTGTTTCATTTTAGACTGAATGATATGTTGTGAAATCGTAAAATATGTTTTCGGTAATTCTACCTCTTGTCGGACAAATTTCTAATGAACAACACTTCTATGACACACTGTCAACTGATAAGCTTATTAGAGATATTTATTGTTGTTAAGCATCATTTGCACAAATTTCACCAATGTTGGACTAGATTTGTCAAAATTATTAGCGTTTAACTATTTTATGTCATTGAATTTGCCATTCTTTTCAATGTAATTTTCAGTTTTCTAAAATATATCGTCCAAAAAAATAGTTTTTAGTGCACACAGTCAACTGATAACCTTATCAATGATTTTTATAATTGTTCAGCATCATATGTTTAAATTTCACCAATGTTGGACTAGATTTGTCAAAATTATTAGCGTTTAACTATTTTATGTCATGGAATTTGCCAGTCTTTTCAATATAATTTTCAGTTTTCTAAAATATATCGTCCAAAAAAATCGTTTTTAGTGGTCACAGTCAACTAATAACCTTATCACTGATTTTTATTATTGTTCAGCATCATTTGTCCAAATTTCAAAAACATTGGAGTAGATTTGTTAAAATTATTTTTGTTTAACTATTTGATATATTGCTCATTTCCAGGTGACCCTTTCCATAAAGTGTGGTGGCTTCTTGGTGAACCCACTCTTCCTCTCTGGACACGGTTAATTCCTATGGAAAAAGCAGGCATTAAAAGTCAGTAGCGAGACAGCGCTATGTCTCATCCATTTGTAGAATATATTGTATGAGGCAAGATTTAGGACATTGTCAAATGTTGTGCTAAACCTGATTCCAGAAATCCACTGTAAGGAGGAATCTGCATCTGGTATTGGTAGTATGTAGAAGTTTTGAATGGGTATGTATTGTTTTTCAGATGATATATATGGGTAATTTGGCACCTCTTACACAAACAAACTCAAATCGTAATATTTCTTGTTTCATTTTAGACTGGCTGATATGTTGTGAAATCGTAAAATTTGTTTTCGGTAATTCTACCTCTTGTCGAACAAATTGCTAATGAACACCACTTCTACTACACACGGTCAACTGTTAAGCTTATCACAGATATTTATTGTTGTTAAGCATCATTTGTACAAATTTCACAAATATTGGAGTAGATTTGTCAAAATTATTAGCGTTTAACTATTTTATGTCATGGAATTTGCCAGTCTTTTCAATGTAATTTTCTGTTTTCTAAAATATATCGTCCAAAAAAATAGTTTTTAGTGGACACAGTCAAATGATAACCTTATCACTGATTTTTATAATTGTTCAGCATCATATGTTTAAATTTCACCAATGTTGGACTAGATTTGTCAAAATTATTAGCGTTTAACTATTTTATGTCATGGAATTTGCCAGTCTTTTCAATGTAATTTTCAGTTTTCTAAAATATATTGTCCAAAAAAAATAGTTTTTAGTGGACACAGTCAACTGATAACCTTATCACTGATTTCTATAATTGTTCAGCATCATATGTTTAAATTTCACCAATGTTGGACTAGATTTGTCAAAATTATTAACGTTTAACTATTTTATGTCTTGGAATTTGTCAGTCTTTTCAATGTTATTTTCAGTTTTCTAAAATATATCATCCATTAAAAATCGTTTTAAGTGGACACAGTCAACTGATAAGCTTCTCACTGATTTTTATATATGTTCAGCATCATATGTTTAAATTTCACCATTATTGGACTAGATTTGTTAAAGTTATTAACGTTTAACTATTTTATGTCTTGGAATTAGTCAGCCTTTTCAATGTTATTTTCAGTTTTCTCAAATATATATGTTCAGACGAAATCTTTTTTATTTTACACAGTCAACTGCTAAGCTTATCACAGATTTTTATTGTTGTTCAGCATCATTTGCACAAATTTCAACATTATTGGACTAGATTTGTCAAAATTATTAGCGTTTAACTATTTTATGTCTTGGAATTTGCCAGTCTTTTCAATGTAATTTTCAGTTTTCTAAAATATATCGTCCAAAAAAAATCGTTTTTAGTGGACACAGTCAACTGATACCCTTATCACTGATTTTTATTATTATTCAGCATCATTTGTCCAAATTTCACAAATATTGGACTAGATTTGTCAAAATTATTAACGTTTAACTATTTGATATATTGCTCATTTCCAGGTGACCCTTTCCATAAAGTGTGGTGGCCTCTTGGTGAACAGACTCTTCCTCTCTGGACACGGCTAATTCCCATGGAAAAAGCAAGCATTGAAAGTCAGTAGCGGGACAGCGCTATGTCTCATCCATTTGTAGAATATATTGTATGAGGCAAGATTTAGGACATTGTCAAATGTTGTGCTAAACCTGATTCCAGAAATCCACTGTAAGGAGGAATCTGCATCTGGTATTGGTAGTATGTAGAAGTCTTGAATGGGTATGTATTGTTCTCCAGATGATATATATGGGTAATTTGGCACCTATTACACAAACAAACTCAAATCGTAATATTTCTTGTTTCATTTTAGACTGACTGATATGTTATGAAATCGTAAAATTTGTATTCGGTAATTCTACCTCTTGTCGAACAAATTGCTAATGAACACCACTTCTACTACACACGGTCAACTGATAACCTTATCACAGATATTTATTGTTGTTAAGCATCATTTGTACAAATTTCACAACTATTGGAGTAGATTTGTCAAAATTATTAGCGTTTAACTATTTTATGTCATGGAATTTGCCAGTCTTTTCAATGTAATTTTCTGTTTTCTAAAATATATCGTCCAAAAAAATAGTTTTTAGTGGACACAGTCAAATGATAACCTGATCACTGATTTTTATAATTGTTCAGCATCATATGTTTAAATTTCACCAATGTTGGACTAGATTTGTCAAAATTATTAGCGTTTAACTATTTTATGTCATGGAATTTGCCAGTCTTTTCAATGTAATTTTCAGTTTTCTAAAATATATTGTCCAAAAAAAATAGTTTTTAGTGGACACAGTCAACTGATAACCTTATCACTGATTTCTATAATTGTTCAGCATCATATGTTTAAATTTCACCAATGTTGGACTAGATTTGTCAAAATTATTAACGTTTAACTATTTTATGTCTTCAAATTTGTCAGTCTTTTCAATGTTATTTTCAGTTTTCTAAAATATATCATCCATTAAAAATCGTTTTAAGTGGACACAGTCAACTGATAAGCTTCTCACTGATTTTTATATATGTTCAGCATCATATGTTTAAATTTCACCATTATTGGACTAGATTTGTTAAAGTTATTAACGTTTAACTATTTTATGTCTTGGAATTAGTCAGCCTTTTCAATGTTATTTTCAGTTTTCTCAAATATATATGTTCAGACGAAATCTTTTTTATTTTACACAGTCAACTGCTAAGCTTATCACAGATTTTTATTGTTGTTCAGCATCATTTGCACAAATTTCAACATTATTGGACTAGATTTGTCAAAATTATTAGCGTTTAACTATTTTATGTCTTGGAATTTGCCAGTCTTTTCAATGTAATTTTCAGTTTTCTAAAATATATCGTCCAAAAAAAATCGTTTTTAGTGGACACAGTCAACTGATACCCTTATCACTGATTTTTATTATTATTCAGCATCATTTGTCCAAATTTCACAAATATTGGACTAGATTTGTCAAAATTATTAACGTTTAACTATTTGATATATTGCTCATTTCCAGGTGACCCTTTCCATAAAGTGTGGTGGCCTCTTGGTGAACAGACTCTTCCTCTCTGGACACGGCTAATTCCCATGGAAAAAGCAAGCATTGAAAGTCAGTAGCGGGACAGCGCTATGTCTCATCCATTTGTAGAATATATTGTATGAGGCAAGATTTAGGACATTGTCAAATGTTGTGCTAAACCTGATTCCAGAAATCCACTGTAAGGAGGAATCTGCATCTGGTATTGGTAGTATGTAGAAGTCTTGAATGGGTATGTATTGTTCTCCAGATGATATATATGGGTAATTTGGCACCTATTACACAAACAAACTCAAATCGTAATATTTCTTGTTTCATTTTAGACTGACTGATATGTTATGAAATCGTAAAATTTGTATTCGGTAATTCTACCTCTTGTCGAACAAATTGCTAATGAACACCACTTCTACTACACACGGTCAACTGATAACCTTATCACAGATATTTATTGTTGTTAAGCATCATTTGTACAAATTTCACAACTATTGGAGTAGATTTGTCAAAATTATTAGCGTTTAACTATTTTATGTCATGGAATTTGCCAGTCTTTTCAATGTAATTTTCTGTTTTCTAAAATATATCGTCCAAAAAAATAGTTTTTAGTGGACACAGTCAAATGATAACCTTATCACTGATTTTTATAATTGTTCAGCATCATATGTTTAAATTTCACCATTATTGGACTAGATTTGTCAAAGTGATTAACGTTTAACTATTTTATGTCTTGGAATTAGTCAGCCTTTTCAATGTTATTTTCAGTTTTCTAAAATATATCATCCATTAAAAATCGTTTTTAGTGCACACAGTCAACTGATAACCTTATCACTGATTTTTATAATTGTTCAGCATCATATGTTTAAATTTCACCAATGTTGGACTAGATTTGTCAAAATTATTAGCGTTTAACTATTTTATGTCTTGGAATTTGCCAGTCTTTTCAATGTAATTTTCAGTTTTCTAAAATATATCGTCCAAAAAAAATAGTTTTTAGTGCACACAGTCAATTGATAACCTTATCACTGATTTCTATCATTCTTCAGCATCGTTTGTCCAAATTTCACAAATATTGGACTAGATTTGTCAAAATTATTAGCGTTTAACTATTTTATGTCATGGAATTTGCCAGTCTTTTCAATGTAATTTTCAGTTTTCTAAAATATATCGTCCAAAAAAATCGTTTTTAGTGGACACAGTCAATTGATAACCTCATCACTGATTTTTATTATTGATCAGCATCATTTGTCCAAATTTCACAAATATTGGACTAGATTTGTCAAAATTATTAACGTTTAACTATTTGATATATTGCTCATTTCCAGGTGACCCTTTCCATACAGTGTGGTGGCTTCTTGGTGAACTGACTCTTCCTCTCTGGACTCAGCTAATTCCTATGGAAAAAGCAGGCACTGAAAGACAGTAGCAAGAGCAGCGCTATGTCTCATCCATGTGTAGAATATATTGTATGAGGCAAGATTTAGGACATTGTCAAATGTTGTGCTAAACCTGATTCCAGAAACCCACTGTAAGGAGGAATCTGCATCTGGTATTGGTAGTATTTAGAAGTTAAGAATGGGTATGTATTGTTTTCCAGATGATATATATGGGTAATTTGGCACCTCTTACACAAACACACTCAAATCATAATATTTCTTGTTTCATTTTAGACTGGCTGATATGTTGTGAAATCGTAAAATTTGTTTTCGGTAATTCTACCTCTTGTCGAACAAATTGCTAATGAACACCACTTCTACTACACACGGTCAACTGTTAAGCTTATCACAGATATTTATTGTTGTTAAACATCATTTGCACAAATTTCACAAATATTGGAGTAGATTTGTCAAAATTATTAGCGTTTAACTATTTTATGTCATGGAATTTGCCAGTCTTTTCAATGTAATTTTCAGTTTTCTAAAATATATCGTCTAAAAAAATA
The DNA here is from genome assembly GCF_051362555.1 of Lingula anatina. Classification (NCBI taxonomy): domain Eukaryota; kingdom Metazoa; phylum Brachiopoda; class Lingulata; order Lingulida; family Lingulidae; genus Lingula; species Lingula anatina. The sequence goes on from NC_141775.1 coordinate 14,479,660, forward strand.
GTTTTTAGTGGACACAGTCAACTGATAACCTTATCAATGATTTTTATAATTGTTCAGCATCATATGTTTAAATTTCACCAATGTTGGACTAGATTTGTCAAAATTATTAGCGTTTAACTATTTTATGTCTTGGAATTTGCCAGTCTTTTCAATGTAATTTTCAGTTTTCTAAAATATATCGTCCAAAAAAAATAGTTTTTAGTGCACACAGTCAATTGATAACCTTATCACTGATTTCTATTATTGTTCAGCATCGTTTGTCCAAATTTCACCAATGTTGGACTAGATTTGTCAAAATTGTTAACATTTAACTATTTTATGCCTTGGAATTTGCCAGTCTTTTCAATGTAATTTTCAGTTTTCTTAAATATATTATTCGAAAAAATTGTTTTCAGAGGACTCTGTCAATTGATAACCTTATCAATGATTTTTATAATTGTTCAGCATCATATGTTTAAATTTCACCAATGTTGGACTAGATTTGTCAAAATTATTAGCGTTAAACTATTTTATGTCATGGAATTTGCCAGTCTTTTCAATGTAATTTTCAGTTTTCTAAAATATATCGTCCAAAAAATAGTTTTTAGTGGACAAAGTCAACTGATAACCTTATCAATGATTTTTATAATTGTTCAGCATCATATGTTTAAATTTCACCAATGTTGGACTAGATTTGTCAAAATTATTAGCGTTTAACTATTTTATGTCTTGGAATTAGTCAGCCTTTTCAATGTTATTTTCAGTTTTCTAAAATATATATGTTCAGACAAAATCTTTTTTATTTTGCACAATCACCTGCTAAGCTTATCACAGATTTTTATTGTTGTTCAGCATCATTTGCACAAATTTCAGCATTATTGGACTAGATTTGTCAAAATTATTAGCGTTGAACTATTTGATATATTGCTCATTTCCAGGTGACCCTTTCCATACAGTGTGGTGGCTTCTTGGTGAACTGACTCTTCCTCTCTGGACTCAGCTAATTCCTATGGAAAAAGCAGGCACTGAAAGACGGTAGCAAGAGCAGCGCTATGTCTCATCCATGTGTAGAATATATTGTATGAGGCAAGATTTAGGACATTGTCAAATGTTGTGCTAAACCTGATTCCAAAAACCCACTGTAAGGAGGAATCTGCATCTGGTATTGGTAGTATGTAGAAGTCTTGAATGGGTATGTATTGTTTTCCAGATGATATATATGGGTAATTTGGCACCTCTTACACAAACTCAATTCGTAATATTTCTTGTTTCATTTTAGACTGAATGATATGTTGTGAAATCGTAAAATATGTTTTCGGTAATTCTACCTCTTGTCGGACAAATTTCTAATGAACAACACTTCTATGACACACTGTCAACTGATAAGCTTATTAGAGATATTTATTGTTGTTAAGCATCATTTGCACAAATTTCACCAATGTTGGACTAGATTTGTCAAAATTATTAGCGTTTAACTATTTTATGTCATTGAATTTGCCATTCTTTTCAATGTAATTTTCAGTTTTCTAAAATATATCGTCCAAAAAAATAGTTTTTAGTGCACACAGTCAACTGATAACCTTATCAATGATTTTTATAATTGTTCAGCATCATATGTTTTAATTTCACCAATGTTGGACTAGATTTGTCAAAATTATTAGCGTTTAACTATTTTATGTCATGGAATTTGCCAGTCTTTTCAATATAATTTTCAGTTTTCTAAAATATATCGTCCAAAAAAATCGTTTTTAGTGGTCACAGTCAACTAATAACCTTATCACTGATTTTTATTATTGTTCAGCATCATTTGTCCAAATTTCAAAAACATTGGAGTAGATTTGTTAAAATTATTTTTGTTTAACTATTTGATATATTGCTCATTTCCAGGTGACCCTTTCCATAAAGTGTGGTGGCTTCTTGGTGAACCCACTCTTCCTCTCTGGACACGGTTAATTCCTATGGAAAAAGCAGGCATTAAAAGTCAGTAGCGAGACAGCGCTATGTCTCATCCATTTGTAGAATATATTGTATGAGGCAAGATTTAGGACATTGTCAAATGTTGTGCTAAACCTGATTCCAGAAATCCACTGTAAGGAGGAATCTGCATCTGGTATTGGTAGTATGTAGAAGTTTTGAATGGGTATGTATTGTTTTCCAGATGATATATATGGGTAATTTGGCACCTCTTACACAAACAAACTCAAATCGTAATATTTCTTGTTTCATTTTAGACTGGCTGATATGTTGTGAAATCGTAAAATTTGTTTTCGGTAATTCTACCTCTTGTCGAACAAATTGCTAATGAACACCACTTCTACTACACACGGTCAACTGTTAAGCTTATCACAGATATTTATTGTTGTTAAGCATCATTTGTACAAATTTCACAAATATTGGAGTAGATTTGTCAAAATTATTAGCGTTTAACTATTTTATGTCATGGAATTTGCCAGTCTTTTCAATGTAATTTTCTGTTTTCTAAAATATATCGTCCAAAAAAATCGTTTTTAGTGCACACAGTCAACTGATAAGTTTCTCACTGATTTTTATAATTGTTCAGCATCATATGTTTAAATTTCACCAATGTTGGACCAGATTTGTCAAAATTATTAGCGTTTAACTATTTTATGTCATGGAATTTGCCAGTCTTTTCAATGTAATTTTCAGTTTTCTAAAATGTATCGTCCAAAAAAATAGTTTTTAGTGGACACAGTCAACTGATAACCTTATCACTGATTTCTATAATTGTTCAGCATCATATGTTTAAATTTCACCAATGTTGGACTAGATTTGTCAAAATTATTAGCGTTTAACTATTTTATGTCATGGAATTTGCCAGTCTTTTCAATGTAATTTTCAGTTTTCTAAAATATATTGTCCAAAAAAATAGTTTTAAGTGGACACAGTCAACTGATAACCTTATCACTGATTTCTATAATTGTTCAGCATCATATGTTTAAATTTCACCAATGTTGGACTAGATTTGTCAAAATTATTAACGTTTAACTATTTTATGTCATGGAATTTGCCAGTCTTTTCAATGTAATTTTCAGTTTTCTAAAATATATCGTCCAAAAAAATAGTTTTTAGTGGACACAGTCAAATGATAACCTTATCACTGATTTTTATAATTGTTCAGCATCATATGTTTAAATTTCACCAATGTTGGACTAGATTTGTCAAAATTATTAGCGTTTAACTATTTTATGTCATGGAATTTGCCAGTCTTTTAAATGTAATTTTCAGTTTTCTAAAATATATCGTCCAAAAAATAGTTTTTAGTGGACACAGTCAACTGATAACCTTATCAATGATTTTTATAATTGTTCAGCATCATATGTTTAAATTTCACCAATGTTGGACTAGATTTGTCAAAATTATTAACGTTTAACTATTTTATGTCTTCGAATTTGTCAGTCTTTTCAATGTTATTTTCAGTTTTCTAAAATATATATGTTCAGACAAAATCTTTTTTATTTTGCACAATCACCTGCTAAGCTTATCACAGATTTTTATTGTTGTTCAGCATCATTTGCACAAATTTCAGCATTATTGGACTAGATTTGTCAAAATTATTAGTGTTGAACTATTTGATATATTGCTCATTTCCAGGTGACCCTTTCCATACAGTGTGGTGGCTTCTTGGTGAACTGATTCTTCCTCTCTGGACTCAGCTAATTCCTATGGAAAAAGCAGGCACTGAAAGACAGTAGCAAGAGCAGCGCTATGTCTCATCCATGTGTAGAATATATTGTATGAGGCAAGATTTAGGACATTGTCAAATGTTGTGCTAAACCTGATTCCAAAAACCCACTGTAAGGAGGAATCTGCATCTGGTATTGGTAGTATGTAGAAGTCTTGAATGGGTATGTATTGTTTTCCAGATGATATATATGGGTAATTTGGCACCTCTTACACCAACTCAATTCGTAATATTTCTTGTTTCATTTTAGACTGAATGATATGTTGTGAAATCGTAAAATATGTTTTCGGTAATTCTACCTCTTGTCGGACAAATTTCTAATGAACAACACTTCTATGACACACTGTCAACTGATAAGCTTATTAGAGATATTTATTGTTGTTAAGCATCATTTGTACAAATTTCACAAATATTGGACTAGATTTGTCAAAATTATTAGCGTTTAACTATTTTATGTCATGGAATTTGCCAGTCTTTTCAATGTAATTTTCTGTTTTCTAAAATATATCGTCCAAAAAAATCGTTTTTAGTGCACACAGTCAACTGATAAGTTTCTCACTGATTTTTATAATTGTTCAGCATCATATGTTTAAATTTCACCAATGTTGGACCAGATTTGTCAAAATTATTAGCGTTTAACTATTTTATGTCATGGAATTTGCCAGTCTTTTCAATGTAATTTTCAGTTTTCTAAAATGTATCGTCCAAAAAAATAGTTTTTAGTGGACACAGTCAACTGATAACCTTATCACTGATTTCTATAATTGTTCAGCATCATATGTTTAAATTTCACCAATGTTGGACTAGATTTGTCAAAATTATTAACGTTTAACTATTTTATGTCATGGAATTTGCCAGTCTTTTCAATGTAATTTTCAGTTTTCTAAAATATATCGTCCAAAAAAATAGTTTTTAGTGGACACAGTCAAATGATAACCTTATCACTGATTTTTATAATTGTTCAGCATCATATGTTTAAATTTCACCAATGTTGGACTAGATTTGTCAAAATTATTAGCGTTTAACTATTTTATGTCATGGAATTTGCCAGTCTTTTAAATGTAATTTTCAGTTTTCTAAAATATATCGTCCAAAAAAATCGTTTTAAGTGGACACAGTCAACTGATAAGCTTATCACTGATTTTTATAATTGTTCAGCATCAAATATTTAAATTTCACCAATGTTGGACTAGATTTGTCAAAATTATTAACGTTTAACTATTTTATGTCTTCGAATTTGTCAGTCTTTTCAATGTTATTTTCAGTTTTCTCAAATATATATGTTTAGACAAGATCTTTTTTATTTTACACAGTCAACTGCTAACTTTATCACAGATTTTATTGTTGTTCAGCATCATTTGCACAAATTTCAGCATTATTGGACTAGATTTGTCAAAATTATTAGCGTTTAACTATTTTATGTCTTGGAATTTGCCAGTCTTTTCAATGTTATTTTCAGTTTTCTAAAATATATCATCCATTAAAAATCGTTTTTAGTGGACACAGTCAACTGATAACCTTATCACTGATTTTTATTATTGTTCAGCATCATTTGTCCAAATTTCACAAATATTGGACTAGATTTGTCAAAATTATTAACGTTTAACTATTTGATATATTGCTCATTTCCATGTGACCCTTTTCATAGAGTGTGGTGGCCTCTTGGTGAACACACTCTTCCTCTCTGGACTCAGCTAATTCCTATGGAAAAAGCAGGCACTGAAAGACAGTAGCAAGAGCAGCGCTATGTCTCATCCATGTGTAGAATATATTGTATGAGGCAAGATTTAGGACATTGTCAAATGTTGTGCTAAACCTGATTCCAGAAACCCACTGTAAGGAGGAATCTGCATCTGGTATTGGTAGTATGTCTTGAATGGGTATGTATTGTTTTCCAGATGATATATATGGGTAATTTGGCACCCCTTACACAAACAAACTCAAATCGTAATGTTTCTTGTTTCATTTTAGACTGACTGATATGTTGTGAAATCGTAAAATTTGTTTTCGGTAATTCTACCTCTTGTCGAAGAAATTGCTAATGAACACCACTTCTACTACACACGGTCAACTGATAAGCTTATCACAGATATTTGTTGTTGTTAAGCATCATTTGTACAAATTTCACAAATATTGGAGTAGATTTGTCAAAATTATTAGCGTTTAACTATTTTATGTCATGGAATTTGCCAGTCTTTTCAATGTAATTTTCAGTTTTCTAAAATATATCGTCCAAAAAAATAGTTTTTAGTGGACACAGTCAACTGATAACCTTATCACTGATTTTTAAAATTGTTCAGCATCATATATTTAAATTTCACCAATGTTGGACTAGATTTGTCAAAATTATTAGTGTTTAACTATTTTATGTCATGGAATTTGCCAGTCTTTTCAATGTAATTTTCAGTTTTCTAAAATATATCGTCCAAAAAAATAGTTTTTAGTGGACACAGTCAACTGATAACCTTATCACTGATTTTTATAATTGTTCAGCATCATATGTTTAAATTTCACCAATGTTGGACTAGATTTGTCAAAATTATTAGCGTTTAACTATTTTATGTCATGGAATTTGCCAGTCTTTTCAATGTAATTTTCAGTTTTCTAAAATATATCGTCCAAAAAAATCGTTTTTAGTGGACACAGTCAACTGATAAGCTTCTCACTGATTTTTATAATTGTTCAGCATCATATGTTTAAATTTCACCATTATTGGACTAGATTTGTCAAAGTGATTAACGTTTAACTATTTTATGTCTTGGAATTAGTCAGCCTTTTCAATGTTATTTTCAGTTTTCTAAAATATATCATCCATTAAAAATCGTTTTAAGTGGACACAGTCAACTGATAAGCTTCTCACTGATTTTTATATATGTTCAGCATCATATGTTTAAATTTCACCATTATTGGACTAGATTTGTTAAAGTTATTAACGTTTAACTATTTTATGTCTTGGAATTAGTCAGCCTTTTCAATGTTATTTTCAGTTTTCTCAAATATATATGTTCAGACAAAATCTTTTTTATTTTACACAGTCAACTGCTAAGCTTATCACAGATTTTTATTGTTGTTCAGCATCATTTGCACAAATTTCAACATTATTGGACTAGATTTGTCAAAATTATTAGCGTTTAACTATTTTATGTCTTGGAATTTGCCAGTCTTTTCAATGTAATTTTCAGTTTTCTAAAATATATCGTCCAAAAAAAATCGTTTTTAGTGGACACAGTCAACTGATACCCTTATCACTGATTTTTATTATTGTTCAGCATCATTTGTCCAAATTTCACAAATATTGGACTAGATTTGTCAAAATTATTAATGTTTAACTATTTGATATATTGCTCATTTCCAGGTGACCCTTTCCATAAAGAGTGGTGGCCTCTTGGTGAACAGACTCTTCCTCTCTGGACACGGCTAATTCCCATGGAAAAAGCAAGCATTGAAAGTCAGTAGCGGGACAGCGCTATGTCTCATCCATTTGTAGAATATATTGTATGAGGCAAGATTTAGGACATTGTCAAATGTTGTGCTAAACCTGATTCCAGAAATCCACTGTAAGGAGGAATCTGCATCTGGTATTGGTAGTATGTAGAAGTCTTGAATGGGTATGTATTGTTCTCCAGATGATATATATGGGTAATTTGGCACCTATTACACAAACAAACTCAAATCATAATATTTCTTGTTTCATTTTAGACTGACTGATATGTTATGAAATCGTAAAATTTGTATTCGGTAATTCTACCTCTTGTCGAACAAATTGCTAATGAACACCACTTCTACTACACACGGTCAACTGATAACCTTATCACAGATATTTATTGTTGTTAAGCATCATTTGTACAAATTTCACAACTATTGGAGTAGATTTGTCAAAATTATTAGCGTTTAACTATTTTATGTCATGGAATTTGCCAGTCTTTTCAATGTAATTTTCAGTTTTCTAAAATGTATCGTCCAAAAAAATAGTTTTTAGTGGACACAGTCAACTGATAACCTTATCACTGATTTCTATAATTGTTCAGCATCATATGTTTAAATTTCACAAATGTTGGACTAGATTTGTCAAAATTATTAGCGTTTAACTATTTTATGTCATGGAATTTGCCAGTCTTTTCAATGTAATTTTCAGTTTTCTAAAATATATTGTCCAAAAAAATAGTTTTAAGTGGACACAGTCAACTGATAACCTTATCACTGATTTCTATAATTGTTCAGCATCATATGTTTAAATTTCACCAATGTTGGACTCGATTTGTCAAAATTATTAACGTTTAACTATTTTATGTCATGGAATTTGCCAGTCTTTTCAATGTAATTTTCAGTTTTCTAAAATATATCGTCCAAAAAAATAGTTTTTAGTGGACACAGTCAAATGATAACCTTATCACTGATTTTTATAATTGTTCAGCATCATATGTTTAAATTTCACCAATGTTGGACTAGATTTGTCAAAATTATTAGCGTTTAACTATTTTATGTCATGGAATTTGCCAGTCTTTTAAATGTAATTTTCAGTTTTCTAAAATATATCGTCCAAAAAAATCGTTTTAAGTGGACACAGTCAACTGATAAGCTTATCACTGATTTTTATAATTGTTCAGCATCAAATATTTAAATTTCACCAATGTTGGACTAGATTTGTCAAAATTATTAACGTTTAACTATTTTATGTCTTCGAATTTGTCAGTCTTTTCAATGTTATTTTCAGTTTTCTAAAATATATCATCCATTAAAAATCGTTTTAAGTGGACACAGTCAACTGATAAGCTTCTCACTGATTTTAATATATGATCAGCATCATATGTTTAAATTTCACCATTATTGGACTTGATTTGTCAAAGTTATTAACGTTTAACTATTTTATGTCTTGGAATTAGTCAGCCTTTTCAATGTTATTTTCAGTTTTCTCAAATATATATGTTTAGACAAGATCTTTTTTATTTTACACAGTCAACTGCTAACTTTATCACAGATTTTATTGTTGTTCAGCATCATTTGCACAAATTTCAGCATTATTGGACTAGATTTGTCAAAATTATTAGCGTTTAACTATTTTATGTCTTGGAATTTGCCAGTCTTTTCAATGTTATTTTCAGTTTTCTAAAATATATCATCCATTAAAAATCGTTTTTAGTGGACACAGTCAACTGATAACCTTATCACTGATTTTTATTATTGTTCAGCATCATTTGTCCAAATTTCACAAATATTGGACTAGATTTGTCAAAATTATTAACGTTTAACTATTTGATATATTGCTCATTTCCATGTGACCCTTTTCATAGAGTGTGGTGGCCTCTTGGTGAACACACTCTTCCTCTCTGGACTCAGCTAATTCCTATGGAAAAAGCAGGCACTGAAAGACAGTAGCAAGAGCAGCGCTATGTCTCATCCATGTGTAGAATATATTGTATGAGGCAAGATTTAGGACATTGTCAAATGTTGTGCTAAACCTGATTCCAGAAACCCACTGTAAGGAGGAATCTGCATCTGGTATTGGTAGTATGTCTTGAATGGGTATGTATTGTTTTCCAGATGATATATATGGGTAATTTGGCACCCCTTACACAAACAAACTCAAATCGTAATGTTTCTTGTTTCATTTTAGACTGACTGATATGGTGTGAAATCGTAAAATTTGTTTTCGGTAATTCTACCTCTTGTCGAAGAAATTGCTAATGAACACCACTTCTACTACACACGGTCAACTGATAAGCTTATCACAGATATTTGTTGTTGTTAAGCATCATTTGTACAAATTTCACAAATATTGGAGTAGATTTGTCAAAATTATTAGCGTTTAACTATTTTATGTCATGGAATTTGCCAGTCTTTTCAATGTAATTTTCAGTTTTCTAAAATATATCGTCCAAAAAAATAGTTTTTAGTGGACACAGTCAACTGATAACCTTATCACTGATTTTTAAAATTGTTCAGCATCATATATTTAAATTTCACCAATGTTGGACTAGATTTGTCAAAATTATTAGTGTTTAACTATTTTATGTCATGGAATTTGCCAGTCTTTTCAATGTAATTTTCAGTTTTCTAAAATATATCGTCCAAAAAAATAGTTTTTAGTGGACACAGTCAACTGATAACCTTATCACTGATTTTTATAATTGTTCAGCATCATATGTTTAAATTTCACCAATGTTGGACTAGATTTGTCAAAATTATTAGCGTTTAACTATTTTATGTCATGGAATTTGCCAGTCTTTTCAATGTAATTTTCAGTTTTCTAAAATATATCGTCCAAAAAAATCGTTTTTAGTGGACACAGTCAACTGATAAGCTTCTCACTGATTTTTATAATTGTTCAGCATCATATGTTTAAATTTCACCATTATTGGACTAGATTTGTCAAAGTGATTAACGTTTAACTATTTTATGTCTTGGAATTAGTCAGCCTTTTCAATGTTATTTTCAGTTTTCTAAAATATATCATCCATTAAAAATCGTTTTAAGTGGACACAGTCAACTGATAAGCTTCTCACTGATTTTTATATATGTTCAGCATCATATGTTTAAATTTCACCATTATTGGACTAGATTTGTTAAAGTTATTAACGTTTAACTATTTTATGTCTTGGAATTAGTCAGCCTTTTCAATGTTATTTTCAGTTTTCTCAAATATATATGTTCAGACAAAATCTTTTTTATTTTACACAGTCAACTGCTAAGCTTATCACAGATTTTTATTGTTGTTCAGCATCATTTGCACAAATTTCAACATTATTGGACTAGATTTGTCAAAATTATTAGCGTTTAACTATTTTATGTCTTGGAATTTGCCAGTCTTTTCAATGTAATTTTCAGTTTTCTAAAATATATCGTCCAAAAAAAATCGTTTTTAGTGGACACAGTCAACTGATACCCTTATCACTGATTTTTATTATTGTTCAGCATCATTTGTCCAAATTTCACAAATATTGGACTAGATTTGTCAAAATTATTAATGTTTAACTATTTGATATATTGCTCATTTCCAGGTGACCCTTTCCATAAAGTGTGGTGGCCTCTTGGTGAACAGACTCTTCCTCTCTGGACACGGCTAATTCCCATGGAAAAAGCAAGCATTGAAAGTCAGTAGCGGGACAGCGCTATGTCTCATCCATTTGTAGAATATATTGTATGAGGCAAGATTTAGGACATTGTCAAATGTTGTGCTAAACCTGATTCCAGAAATCCACTGTAAGGAGGAATCTGCATCTGGTATTGGTAGTATGTAGAAGTCTTGAATGGGTATGTATTGTTCTCCAGATGATATATATGGGTAATTTGGCACCTATTACACAAACAAACTCAAATCATAATATTTCTTGTTTCATTTTAGACTGACTGATATGTTATGAAATCGTAAAATTTGTATTCGGTAATTCTACCTCTTGTCGAACAAATTGCTAATGAACACCACTTCTACTACACACGGTCAACTGATAACCTTATCACAGATATTTATTGTTGTTAAGCATCATTTGTACAAATTTCACAACTATTGGAGTAGATTTGTCAAAATTATTAGCGTTTAACTATTTTATGTCATGGAATTTGCCAGTCTTTTCAATGTAATTTTCAGTTTTCTAAAATGTATCGTCCAAAAAAATAGTTTTTAGTGGACACAGTCAACTGATAACCTTATCACTGATTTCTATAATTGTTCAGCATCATATGTTTAAATTTCACAAATGTTGGACTAGATTTGTCAAAATTATTAGCGTTTAACTATTTTATGTCATGGAATTTGCCAGTCTTTTCAATGTAATTTTCAGTTTTCTAAAATATATCGTCCAAAAAAATAGTTTTTAGTGGACACAGTCAAATGATAACCTTATCACTGATTTTTATAATTGTTCAGCATCATATGTTTAAATTTCACCAATGTTGGACTAGATTTGTCAAAATTATTAGCGTTTAACTATTTTATGTCATGGAATTTGCCAGTCTTTTAAATGTAATTTTCAGTTTTCTAAAATATATCGTCCAAAAAAATCGTTTTAAGTGGACACAGTCAACTGATAAGCTTATCACTGATTTTTATAATTGTTCAGCATCAAATATTTAAATTTCACCAATGTTGGACTAGATTTGTCAAAATTATTAACGTTTAACTATTTTATGTCTTCGAATTTGTCAGTCTTTTCAATGTTATTTTCAGTTTTCTAAAATATATCATCCATTAAAAATCGTTTTAAGTGGACACAGTCAACTGATAAGCTTCTCACTGATTTTTATATATGATCAGCATCATATGTTTAAATTTCACCATTATTGGACTTGATTTGTCAAAGTTATTAACGTTTAACTATTTTATGTCTTGGAATTAGTCAGCCTTTTCAATGTTATTTTCAGTTTTCTCAAATATATATGTTTAGACAAGATCTTTTTTATTTTACACAGTCAACTGCTAACTTTATCACAGATTTTATTGTTGTTCAGCATCATTTGCACAAATTTCAGCATTATTGGACTAGATTTGTCAAAATTATTAGCGTTTAACTATTTTATGTCTTGGAATTTGCCAGTCTTTTCAATGTTATTTTCAGTTTTCTAAAATATATCATCCATTAAAAATCGTTTTTAGTGGACACAGTCAACTGATAACCTTATCACTGATTTTTATTATTGTTCAGCATCATTTGTCCAAATTTCACAAATATTGGACTAGATTTGTCACAATTATTAACGTTTAACTATTTGATATATTGCTCATTTCCATGTGACCCTTTCCATAAAGTGTGGTGGCCTCTTGGTGAACACACTCTTCCTCTCTGGACTCAGCTAATTCCTATGGAAAAAGCAGGCACTGAAAGACAGTAGCAAGAGCAGCGCTATGTCTCATCCATGTGTAGAATATATTGTATGAGGCAAGATTTAGGACATTGTCAAATGTTGTGCTAAACCTGATTCCACAAACCCACTGTAAGGAGGAATCTGCATCTGGTATTGGTAGTATGTCTTGAATGGGTATGTATTGTTTTCCAGATGATATATATGGGTAATTTGGCACCCCTTACACAAACAAACTCAAATCGTAATGTTTCTTGTTTCATTTTAGACTGACTGATATGTTGTGAAATCGTAAAATTTGTTTTCAGTAATTCTACCTCTTGTCGAAGAAATTGCTAATGAACACCACTTCTACTACACACGGTCAACTGATAAGCTTATCACAGATATTTGTTGTTGTTAAGCATCATTTGTACAAATTTCACAAATATTGGAGTAGATTTGTCAAAATTATTAGCGTTTAACTATTTTATGTCATGGAATTTGCCAGTCTTTTCAATGTAATTTTCAGTTTTCTAAAATATATCGTCCAAAAAAATAGTTTTTAGTGGACACAGTCAACTGATAACCTTATCACTGATTTTTAAAATTGTTCAGCATCATATATTTAAATTTCACCAATGTTGGACTAGATTTGTCAAAATTATTAGTGTTTAACTATTTTATGTCATGGAATTTGCCAGTCTTTTCAATGTAATTTTCAGTTTTCTAAAATATATCGTCCAAAAAAATAGTTTTTAGTGGACACAGTCAACTGATAACCTTATCACTGATTTTTATAATTGTTCAGCATCATATGTTTAAATTTCACCAATGTTGGACTAGATTTGTCAAAATTATTAGTGTTTAACTATTTTATGTCATGGAATTTGCCAGTCTTTTCAATGTAATTTTCAGTTTTCTAAAATATATCGTCCAAAAAAATCGTTTTTAGTGGACACAGTCAACTGATAAGCTTCTCACTGATTTTTATAATTGTTCAGCATCATATGTTTAAATTTCACCATTATTGGACTAGATTTGTCAAAGTGATTAACGTTTAACTATTTTATGTCTTGGAATTAGTCAGCCTTTTCAATGTTATTTTCAGTTTTCTAAAATATATCATCCATTAAAAATCGTTTTAAGTGGACACAGTCAACTGATAAGCTTCTCACTGATTTTTATATATGTTCAGCATCATATGTTTAAATTTCACCATTATTGGACTAGATTTGTTAAAGTTATTAACGTTTAACTATTTTATGTCTTGGAATTAGTCAGCCTTTTCAATGTTATTTTCAGTTTTCTCAAATATATATGTTCAGACAAAATCTTTTTTATTTTACACAGTCAACTGCTAAGCTTATCACAGATTTTTATTGTTGTTCAGCATCATTTGCACAAATTTCAACATTATTGGACAAGATTTGTCAAAATTATTAGCGTTTAACTATTTTATGTCTTGGAATTTGCCAGTCTTTTCAATGTAATTTTCAGTTTTCTAAAATATATCGTCCAAAAAAAATCGTTTTTAGTGGACACAGTCAACTGATACCCTTATCACTGATTTTTATTATTGTTCAGCATCATTTGTCCAAATTTCACAAATATTGGACTAGATTTGTCAAAATCATTAATGTTTAACTATTTGATATATTGCTCATTTCCAGGTGACCCTTTCCATAAAGTGTGGTGGCCTCTTGGTGAACAGACTCTTCCTCTCTGGACACGGCTAATTCCCATGGAAAAAGCAAGCATTGAAAGTCAGTAGCGGGACAGCGCTATGTCTCATCCATTTGTAGAATATATTGTATGAGGCAAGATTTAGGACATTGTCAAATGTTGTGCTAAACCTGATTCCAGAAATCCACTGTAAGGAGGAATCTGCATCTGGTATTGGTAGTATGTAGAAGTCTTGAATGGGTATGTATTGTTCTCCAGATGATATATATGGGTAATTTGGCACCTATTACCAGGGATGCTAGTCTTCCGGTTTTTACCGGAATTCCGGTTTTTTGCGTCCAGTTATAAAATTTTCTGGTACTATATTTTGTTCCGGAATTCTCGTTTTAACGTGGTCGCAGACTGGACGAACGATGCGTCAGAGGAACGTCGCATTTCAACCATTGCGACAGAGCTGCGTTTCAACACAATATCTAGTCACAACCGTAGCACGTGATTTATTTATGGCGCTTGATTGGTTGGAAATGTAGGCTTTAATGTCGGCACCCATGTGGAAAGTTTTGACACTGCGTGCGCGGAATTTTGAACTAAACCAAACTAAATGGATTTCGCGGAGAGGGGAACAGACGATATTAGAAACATCGACATTACTGTCAAAAATATATTTAGTTGGAGTTGGCTGGAGGAAAAGGACAATAATGACGATTTTTTTTCTACCTATGTTCGGAAGCGAAAGTCCCCCGGAGAAGCTTGGTGTGTATGGTGCAACGACGTGATCCGGTACGGAAGCAGTGGTAAAAAAGCTCTGAAAAACCATGCTAAAACAACTAAGCATGCCAAAGCACGTAGTTGTTGCTTACGTGAGGGATCATTACTGTCTACTATGGGTGGTAGGTGTTTATGTACTGATGGCACTTCCATCTTGTCAATGTCAAGATTATCCTTGGAAACAACTGTTGAAAATTACCATGAAGTTGTGATGACATATATTGCAATATATTTATTAAATAAAATTTGAAATATAGTAATTGTTTCATAATCAATTTGTACCCCCCCCCCCCCCCCCCCCCCCCGGTCTTTGCCAAAAAAAAGTTCAGGTTTTCTTTCCGGACCCCACTAGCATCCCTGTATTACACAAACAAACTCAAATCGTAATATTTCTTGTTTCATTTTAGACTGACTGATATGTTATGAAATCGTAAAATTTGTATTCGGTAATTCTACCTCTTGTCGAACAAATTGCTAATGAACACCACTTCTACTACACACGGTCAACTGATAACCTTATCACAGATATTTATTGTTGTTAAGCATCATTTGTACAAATTTCACAACTATTGGAGTAGATTTGTCAAAATTATTAGCGTTTAACTATTTTATGTCATGGAATTTGCCAGTCTTTTCAATGTAATTTTCAGTTTTCTAAAATATATCGTCCAAAAAAGTAGTTTTTAGTGTACACAGTCAACTGATAACCTTATCACTGATTTTTATAATTGTTCAGCATCATATGTTTAAATTTCACCAATGTTGGACTAGATTTGTCAAAATTATTAACGTTTAACTATTTTATGTCATGGAATTTGCCAGTCTTTTCAATGTAATTTTCAGTTTTCTAAAATGTATCGTCCAAAAAAATAGTTTTTAGTGGACACAGTCAACTGATAACCTTATCACTGATTTCTATAATTGTTCAGCATCATATGTTTAAATTTCACCAATCTTGGAGTAGATTTGTCAAAATTATTAGCGTTTAACTATTTTATGTCATGGAATTTGCCAGTCTTTTCAATGTAATTTTCAGTTTTCTAAAATATATTGTCCAAAAAAATAGTTTTAAGTGGACACAGTCAACTGATAACCTTATCACTGATTTCTATAATTGTTCAGCATCATATGTTTAAATTTCACCAATGTTGGACTAGATTTGTCAAAATTATTAACGTTTAACTATTTTATGTCATGGAATTTGCCAGTCTTTTCAATGTAATTTTCAGTTTTCTAAAATATATCGTCCAAAAAAATAGTTTTTAGTGGACACAGTCAAATGATAACCTTATCACTGATTTTTATAATTGTTCAGCATCATATGTTTAAATTTCACCAATGTTGGACTAGATTTGTCAAAATTATTAGCGTTTAACTATTTTATGTCATGGAATTTGCCAGTCTTTTAAATGTAATTTTCAGTTTTCTAAAATATATCGTCCAAAAAAATCGTTTTAAGTGGACACAGTCAACTGATAAGCTTATCACTGATTTTTATAATTGTTCAGCATCAAATATTTAAATTTCACCAATGTTGGACTAGATTTGTCAAAATTATTAACGTTTAACTATTTTATGTCTTCGAATTTGTCAGTCTTTTCAATGTTATTTTCAGTTTTCTAAAATATATCATCCATTAAAAATCGTTTTAAGTGGACACAGTCAACTGATAAGCTTCTCACTGATTTTTATAATTGTTCAGCATCATATGTTTAAATTTCACCAATGTTGGACCAGATTTGTCAAAATTATTAGCGTTTAACTATTTTATGTCATGGAATTTGCCAGTCTTTTCAATGTAATTTTCAGTTTTCTAAAATGTATCGTCCAAAAAAATAGTTTTTAGTGGACACAGTCAACTGATAACCTTATCACTGATTTCTATAATTGTTCAGCATCATATGTTTAAATTTCACCAATGTTGGACTAGATTTGTGAAAATTATTAGCGTTTAACTATTTTATGTCATGGAATTTGCCAGTCTTTTCAATGTAATTTTCAGTTTTCTAAAATATATTGTCCAAAAAAATAGTTTTAAGTGGACACAGTCAACTGATAACCTTATCACTGATTTCTATAATTGTTCAGCATCATATGTTTAAATTTCACCAATGTTGGACTAGATTTGTCAAAATTATTAACGTTTAACTATTTTATGTCATGGAATTTGCCAGTCTTTTCAATGTAATTTTCAGTTTTCTAAAATATATCGTCCAAAAAAATAGTTTTTAGTGGACACAGTCAAATGATAACCTTATCACTGATTTTTATAATTGTTCAGCATCATATGTTTAAATTTCACCAATGTTGGACTAGATTTGTCAAAATTATTAGCGTTTAACTATTTTATGTCATGGAATTTGCCAGTCTTTTCAATGTAATTTTCAGTTTTCTAAAATATATCGTCCAAAAAATAGTTTTTAGTGGACACAGTCAACTGATAACCTTATCAATGATTTTTATAATTGTTCAGCATCATATGTTTAAATTTCACCAATGTTGGACTAGATTTGTCAAAATTATTAACGTTTAACTATTTTATGTCTTCGAATTTGTCAGTCTTTTCAATGTTATTTTCAGTTTTCTAAAATATATATGTTCAGACAAAATCTTTTTTATTTTGCACAATCACCTGCTAAGCTTATCACAGATTTTTATTGTTGTTCAGCATCATTTGCACAAATTTCAGCATTATTGGACTAGATTTGTCAAAATTATTAGCGTTGAACTATTTGATATATTGCTCATTTCCAGGTGACCCTTTCCATACAGTGTGGTGGCTTCTTGGTGAACTGACTCTTCCTCTCTGGACTCAGCTAATTCCTATGGAAAAAGCAGTCACTGAAAGACAGTAGCAAGAGCAGCGCTATGTCTCATCCATGTGTAGAATATATTGTATGAGGCAAGATTTAGGACATTGTCAAATGTTGTGCTAAACCTGATTCCAAAAACCCACTGTAAGGAGGAATCTGCATCTGGTATTGGTAGTATGTAGAAGTCTTGAATGGGTATGTATTGTTTTCCAGATGATATATATGGGTAATTTGGCACCTCTTACACAAACTCAATTCGTAATATTTCTTGTTTCATTTTAGACTGAATGATATGTTGTGAAATCGTAAAATATGTTTTCGGTAATTTTCAGTTTTCTAAAATATATTGTCCAAAAAAATAGTTTTAAGTGGACACAGTCAACTGATAACCTTATCACTGATTTCTATAATTGTTCAGCATCATATGTTTAAATTTCACCAATGTTGGACTAGATTTGTCAAAATTATTAACGTTTAACTATTTTATGTCATGGAATTTGCCAGTCTTTTCAATGTAATTTTCAGTTTTCTAAAATATATCGTCCAAAAAAATAGTTTTTAGTGGACACAGTCAAATGATAACCTTATCACTGATTTTTATAATTGTTCAGCATCATATGTTTAAATTTCACCAATGTTGGACTAGATTTGTCAAAATTATTAGCGTTTAACTATTTTATGTCATGGAATTTGCCAGTCTTTTAAATGTAATTTTCAGTTTTCTAAAATATATCGTCCAAAAAAATCGTTTTAAGTGGACACAGTCAACTGATAAGCTTATCACTGATTTTTATAATTGTTCAGCATCAAATATTTAAATTTCACCAATGTTGGACTAGATTTGTCAAAATTATTAACGTTTAACTATTTTATGTCTTCGAATTTGTCAGTCTTTTCAATGTTATTTTCAGTTTTCTAAAATATATCATCCATTAAAAATCGTTTTAAGTGGACACAGTCAACTGATAAGCTTCTCACTGATTTTTATATATGTTCAGCATCATATGTTTAAATTTCACAAATATTGGACTAGATTTGTCAAAATTATTAACGTTTAACTATTTGATATATTGCTCATTTCCATGTGACCCTTTTCATAGAGTGTGGTGGCCTCTTGGTGAACACACTCTTCCTCTCTGGACACGGCTAATTCCTATGGAAAAAGCAAGCATTGAAAGTCAATAGCGGGACAGCGCTATGTCTCATCCATTTGTAGAATATATTGTATGAGGCAAGATTTAGGACATTGTCTAATGTTGTGCTAAACCTGATTCCAGAAATCCACTGTAAGGAGGAATCTGCATCTGGTATTGGTAGTATGTCTTGAATGGGTATGTATTGTTTTCCAGATGATATATATGGGTAATTTGGCACCCCTTACACAAACAAACTCAAATCGTAATGTTTCTTGTTTCATTTTAGACTGACTGATATGTTGTGAAATCGTAAAATTTGTTTTCGGTAATTCTACCTCTTGTCGAAGAAATTGCTAATGAACACCACTTCTACTACACACGGTCAACTGATAAGCTTATCACAGATATTTGTTGTTGTTAAGCATCATTTGTACAAATTTCACAAATATTGGAGTAGATTTGTCAAAATTATTAGCGTTTAACTATTTTATGTCATGGAATTTGCCAGTCTTTTCAATGTAATTTTCAGTTTTCTAAAATATATCGTCCAAAAAAATAGTTTTTAGTGGACACAGTCAACTGATAACCTTATCACTGATTTTTAAAATTGTTCAGCATCATATGTTTAAATTTCACCAATGTTGGACTAGATTTGTCAAAATTATTAGTGTTTAACTATTTTATGTCATGGAATTTGCCAGTCTTTTCAATGTAATTTTCAGTTTTCTAAAATATATCGTCCAAAAAAATAGTTTTTAGTGGACACAGTCAACTGATAAGCTTCTCACTGATTTTTATAATTGTTCAGCATCATATGTTTAAATTTCACCATTATTAGACTAGATTTGTCAAAGTGATTAACGTTTAACTATTTTATGTCTTGGAATTAGTCAGCCTTTTCAATGTTATTTTCAGTTTTCTAAAATATATCATCCATTAAAAATCGTTTTAAGTGGACACAGTCAACTGATAAGCTTCTCACTGATTTTTATATATGTTCAGCATCATATGTTTAAATTTCACCATTATTGGACTAGATTTGTTAAAGTTATTAACGTTTAACTATTTTATGTCTTGGAATTAGTCAGCCTTTTCAATGTTATTTTCAGTTTTCTCAAATATATATGTTCAGACAAAATCTTTTTTATTTTACACAGTCAACTGCTAAGCTTATCACAGATTTTTATTGTTGTTCAGCATCATTTGCACAAATTTCAACATTATTGGACTAGATTTGTCAAAATTATTAGCGTTTAACTATTTTATGTCTTGGAATTTGCCAGTCTTTTCAATGTAATTTTCAGTTTTCTAAAATATATCGTCCAAAAAAAATCGTTTTTAGTGGACACAGTCAACTGATACCCTTATCACTGATTTTTATTATTGTTCAGCATCATTTGTCCAAATTTCACAAATATTGGACTAGATTTGTCAAAATTATTAACGTTTAACTATTTGATATATTGCTCATTTCCATGTGACCCTTTTCATAGAGTGTGGTGGCCTCTTGGTGAACACACTCTTCCTCTCTGGACACGGCTAATTCCTATGGAAAAAGCAAGCATTGAAAGTCAATAGCGGGACAGCGCTATGTCTCATCCATTTGTAGAATATATTGTATGAGGCAAGATTTAGGACATTGTCAAATGTTGTGCTAAACCTGATTCCAGAAATCCACTGTAAGGAGGAATCTGCATCTGGTATTGGTAGTATGTCTTGAATGGGTATGTATTGTTTTCCAGATGATATATATGGGTAATTTGGCACCCCTTACACAAACAAACTCAAATCGTAATGTTTCTTGTTTCATTTTAGACTGACTGATATGTTGTGAAATCGTAAAATTTGTTTTCGGTAATTCTACCTCTTGTCGAAGAAATTGCTAATGAACACCACTTCTACTACACACGGTCAACTGATAAGCTTATCACAGATATTTGTTGTTGTTAAGCATCATTTGTACAAATTTCACAAATATTGGAGTAGATTTGTCAAAATTATTAGCGTTTAACTATTTTATGTCATGGAATTTGCCAGTCTTTTCAATGTAATTTTCAGTTTTCTAAAATATATCGTCCAAAAAAATAGTTTTTAGTGGACACAGTCAACTGATAACCTTATCACTGATTTTTAAAATTGTTCAGCATCATATGTTTAAATTTCACCAATGTTGGACTAGATTTGTCAAAATTATTAGTGTTTAACTATTTTATGTCATGGAATTTGCCAGTCTTTTCAATGTAATTTTCAGTTTTCTAAAATATATCGTCCAAAAAAATAGTTTTTAGTGGACACAGTCAACTGATAAGCTTCTCACTGATTTTTATAATTGTTCAGCATCATATGTTTAAATTTCACCATTATTGGACTAGATTTGTCAAAGTGATTAACGTTTAACTATTTTATGTCTTGGAATTAGTCAGCCTTTTCAATGTTATTTTCAGTTTTCTAAAATATATCATCCATTAAAAATCGTTTTAAGTGGACACAGTCAACTGATAAGCTTCTCACTGATTTTTATATATGTTCAGCATCATATGTTTAAATTTCACCATTATTGGACTAGATTTGTTAAAGTTATTAACGTTTAACTATTTTATGTCTTGGAATTAGTCAGCCTTTTCAATGTTATTTTCAGTTTTCTCAAATATATATGTTCAGACAAAATCTTTTTTATTTTACACAGTCAACTGCTAAGCTTATCACAGATTTTTATTGTTGTTCAGCATCATTTGCACAAATTTCAACATTATTGGACTAGATTTGTCAAAATTATTAGCGTTTAACTATTTTATGTCTTGGAATTTGCCAGTCTTTTCAATGTAATTTTCAGTTTTCTAAAATATATCGTCCAAAAAAAATCGTTTTTAGTGGACACAGTCAACTGATACCCTTATCACTGATTTTTATTATTGTTCAGCATCATTTGTCCAAATTTCACAAATATTGGACTAGATTTGTCAAAATTATTAATGTTTAACTATTTGATATATTGCTCATTTCCAGGTGACCCTTTCCATAAAGTGTGGTGGCCTCTTGGTGAACAGACTCTTCCTCTCTGGACACGGCTAATTCCCATGGAAAAAGCAAGCATTGAAAGTCAGTAGCGGGACAGCGCTATGTCTCATCCATTTGTAGAATATATTGTATGAGGCAAGATTTAGGACATTGTCAAATGTTGTGCTAAACCTGATTCCAGAAATCCACTGTAAGGAGGAATCTGCATCTGGTATTGGTAGTATGTAGAAGTCTTGAATGGGTATGTATTGTTCTCCAGATGATATATATGGGTAATTTGGCACCTATTACACAAACAAACTCAAATCGTAATATTTCTTGTTTCATTTTAGACTGACTGATATGTTATGAAATCGTAAAATTTGTATTCGGTAATTCTACCTCTTGTCGAACAAATTGCTAATGAACACCACTTCTACTACACACGGTCAACTGATAACCTTATCACAGATATTTATTGTTGTTAAGCATCATTTGTACAAATTTCACAACTATTGGAGTAGATTTGTCAAAATTATTAGCATTTAACTATTTTATGTCATGGAATTTGCCAGTCTTTTCAATGTAATTTTCAGTTTTCTAAAATATATCGTCCAAAAAAGTAGTTTTTAGTGGACACAGTCAACTGATAACCTTATCACTGATTTTTATAATTGTTCAGCATCATATGTTTAAATTTCACCAATGTTGGACTAGATTTGTCAAAATTATTAACGTTTAACTATTTTATGTCATGGAATTTGCCAGTCTTTTCAATGTAATTTTCAGTTTTCTAAAATATATCGTCCAAAAAAATAGTTTTTAGTGGACACAGTCAACTGATAACCTTATCACTGATTTTTATAATTGTTCAGCATCATATGTTTAAATTTCACCAATGTTGGACTAGATTTGTCAAAGTGATTAACGTTTAACTATTTTATGTCTTGGAATTAGTCAGCCTTTTCAATGTTATTTTCAGTTTTCTAAAATATGTCATCCATTAAAAATCGTTTTAAGTGGACACAGTCAACTGATAAGCTTTTCACTGATTTTTATAATTGTTCAGCATCATATGTTTAAATTTCACCATTATTGGACTACATTTGTCAAAGTTATTAACGTTTAACTATTTTATGTCTTGGAATTAGTCAGCCTTTTCAATGTTATTTTCAGTTTTCTCAAATATATATGTTCAGACAAAATCTTTTTTATTTTACACAGTCAACTGCTAAGCTTATCACAGATTTTTATTGTTGTTCAGCATCATTTGCACAAATTTCACCATTATTGGACTAGATTTGTCAAAGTGATTAACGTTTAACTATTTTATGTCTTGGAATTAGTCAGCCTTTTCAATGTTATTTTCAGTTTTCTAAAATATATCATCCATTAAAAATCGTTTTTAGTGCACACAGTCAACTGATAACCTTATCACTGATTTTTATAATTGTTCAGCATCATATGTTTAAATTTCACCAATGTTGGACTAGATTTGTCAAAATTATTAGCGTTTAACTATTTTATGTCTTGGAATTTGCCAGTCTTTTCAATGTAATTTTCAGTTTTCTAAAATATATCGTCCAAAAAAAATAGTTTTTAGTGCACACAGTCAATTGATAACCTTATCACTGATTTCTATCATTGTTCAGCATCGTTTGTCCAAATTTCACAAATATTGGACTAGATTTGTCAAAATTATTAGCGTTTAACTATTTTATGTCATGGAATTTGCCAGTCTTTTCAATGTAATTTTCAGTTTTCTAAAATATATCGTCCAAAAAAATCGTTTTTAGTGGACACAGTCAATTGATAACCTCATCACTGATTTTTATTATTGTTCAGCATCATTTGTCCAAATTTCACAAATATTGGACTAGATTTGTCAAAATTATTAACGTTTAACTATTTGATATATTGCTCATTTCCAGGTGACCCTTTCCATACAGTGTGGTGGCTTCTTGGTGAACTGACTCTTCCTCTCTGGACTCAGCTAATTCCTATGGAAAAAGCAGGCACTGAAAGACAGTAGCAAGAGCAGCGCTATGTCTCATCCATGTGTAGAATATATTGTATGAGGCAAGATTTAGGACATTGTCAAATGTTGTGCTAAACCTGATTCCAGAAACCCACTGTAAGGAGGAATCTGCATCTGGTATTGGTAGTATTTAGAAGTTAAGAATGGGTATGTATTGTTTTCCAGATGATATATATGGGTAATTTGGCACCTCTTACACAAACAAACTCAAATCATAATATTTCTTGTTTCATTTTAGACTGGCTGATATGTTGTGAAATCGAAAAATTTGTTTTCGGTAATTCTACCTCTTGTCGAACAAATTGCTAATGAACACCACTTCTACTACACACGGTCAACTGTTAAGCTTATCACAGATATTTATTGTTGTTAAACATCATTTGCACAAATTTCACAAATATTGGAGTAGATTTGTCAAAATTATTAGCGTTTAACTATTTTATGTCATGGAATTTGCCAGTCTTTTCAATGTAATTTTCAGTTTTCTAAAATATATCGTCTAAAAAAATAGTTTTTAGTGGACACAGTCAACTGATAACCTTATCACTGATTTTTATAATTGTTCAGCATCATATGTTTAAATTTCACCAATGTTGGACTAGATTTGTCAAAATTATTAGCGTTTAACTATTTTATGTCTTGGAATTTGCCAGTCTTTTCAATGTAATTTTCAGTTTTCTAAAATATATCGTCCAAAAAAAATAGTTTTTAGTGCACACAGTCAATTGATAACCTTATCACTGATTTCTATTATTGTTCAGCATCATTTGTCCAAATTTCACAAATATTGGACTAGATTTGTCAAAATTGTTAACATTTAACTATTTTATGCCTTGGAATTTGCCAGTCTTTTCAATATAATTTTCAGTTTTCTTAAATATATTATTCGAAAAAATTGTTTTCAGAGGACTCTGTCAACTGATAACCTTATCAATGATTTTTATAATTGTTCAGCATCATATGTTTAAATTTCACCAATGTTGGACTAGATTTGTCAAAATTATTAGCGTTTAACTATTTTATGTCATGGAATTTGCCAGTCTTTTCAATGTAATTTTCAGTTTTCTAAAATATATCGTCCAAAAAATAGTTTTTAGTGGACACAGTCAACTGATAACCTTATCAATGATTTTTATAATTGTTCAGCATCATATGTTTAAATTTCACCAATGTTGGACTAGATTTGTCAAAATTATTAGCGTTTAACTATTTTATGTCATGGAATTTGCCAGTCTTTTCAATGTAATTTTCAGTTTTCTAAAATATATCGTCCAAAAAAATAGTTTTTAGTGGACACAGTCAACTGATAACCTTATCACTGATTTTTAAAATTGTTCAGCATCATATGTTTAAATTTCACCAATGTTGGACTAGATTTGTCAAA
The DNA here is from genome assembly GCF_051362555.1 of Lingula anatina. NCBI lineage: Eukaryota > Metazoa > Brachiopoda > Lingulata > Lingulida > Lingulidae > Lingula > Lingula anatina. The sequence goes on from NC_141775.1 coordinate 14,504,939, forward strand.
ATTATTAGTGTTTAACTATTTTATGTCATGGAATTTGCCAGTCTTTTCAATGTAATTTTCAGTTTTCTAAAATATATCGTCCAAAAAAATAGTTTTTAGTGGACACAGTCAACTGATAACCTTATCACTGATTTTTATAATTGTTCAGCATCATATGTTTAAATTTCACCAATGTTGGACTAGATTTGTCAAAATTATTAGCGTTTAACTATTTTATGTCATGGAATTTGCCAGTCTTTTAAATGTAATTTTCAGTTTTCTAAAATATATCGTCCAAAAAAATCGTTTTTAGTGGACACAGTCAACTGATAAGCTTCTCACTGATTTTTATAATTGTTCAGCATCATATGTTTAAATTTCACCATTATTGGACTAGATTTGTCAAAGTGATTAACGTTTAACTATTTTATGTCTTGGAATTAGTCAGCCTTTTCAATGTTATTTTCAGTTTTCTAAAATATATCATCCATTAAAAATCGTTTTAAGTGGACACAGTCAACTGATAAGCTTCTCACTGATTTTTATATATGTTCAGCATCATATGTTTAAATTTCACCATTATTGGACTAGATTTGTTAAAGTTATTAACGTTTAACTATTTTATGTCTTGGAATTAGTCAGCCTTTTCAATGTTATTTTCAGTTTTCTCAAATATATATGTTCAGACAAAATCTTTTTTATTTTACACAGTCAACTGCTAAGCTTATCACAGATTTTTATTGTTGTTCAGCATCATTTGCACAAATTTCAACATTATTGGACTAGATTTGTCAAAATTATTAGCGTTTAACTATTTTATGTCTTGGAATTTGCCAGTCTTTTCAATGTAATTTTCAGTTTTCTAAAATATATCGTCCAAAAAAAATCGTTTTTAGTGGACACAGTCAACTGATACCCTTATCACTGATTTTTATTATTGTTCAGCATCATTTGTCCAAATTTCACAAATATTGGACTAGATTTGTCAAAATTATTAATGTTTAACTATTTGATATATTGCTCATTTCCAGGTGACCCTTTCCATAAAGTGTGGTGGCCTCTTGGTGAACAGACTCTTCCTCTCTGGACACGGCTAATTCCCATGGAAAAAGCAAGCATTGAAAGTCAGTAGCGGGACAGCGCTATGTCTCATCCATTTGTAGAATATATTGTATGAGGCAAGATTTAGGACATTGTCAAATGTTGTGCTAAACCTGATTCCAGAAATCCACTGTAAGGAGGAATCTGCATCTGGTATTGGTAGTATGTAGAAGTCTTGAATGGGTATGTATTGTTCTCCAGATGATATATATGGGTAATTTGGCACCTATTACACAAACAAACTCAAATCGTAATATTTCTTGTTTCATTTTAGACTGACTGATATGTTATGAAATCGTAAAATTTGTATTCGGTAATTCTACCTCTTGTCGAACAAATTGCTAATGAACACCACTTCTACTACACACGGTCAACTGATAACCTTATCACAGATATTTATTGTTGTTAAGCATCATTTGTACAAATTTCACAACTATTGGAGTAGATTTGTCAAAATTATTAGCGTTTAACTATTTTATGTCATGGAATTTGCCAGTCTTTTCAATGTAATTTTCAGTTTTCTAAAATATATCGTCCAAAAAAGTAGTTTTTAGTGGACACAGTCAACTGATAACCTTATCACTGATTTTTATAATTGTTCAGCATCATATGTTTAAATTTCACCAATGTTGGACTAGATTTGTCAAAATTTTTAACGTTTAACTATTTTATGTCATGGAATTTGCCAGTCTTTTCAATGTAATTTTCAGTTTTCTAAAATATATCGTCCAAAAAAATAGTTTTTAGTGGACACAGTCAACTGATAACCTTATCACTGATTTTTATATTTGTTCAGCATCATATGTTTAAATTTCACCAATGTTGGACTAGATTTGTCAAAGTGATTAACGTTTAACTATTTTATGTCTTGGAATTAGTCAGCCTTTTCAATGTTATTTTCAGTTTTCTAAAATATATCATCCATTAAAAATCGTTTTAAGTGGACACAGTCAACTGATAAGCTTCTCACTGATTTTTATATATGTTCAGCATCATATGTTTAAATTTCACCATTATTGGACTACATTTGTCAAAGTTATTAACGTTTAACTATTTTATGTCTTGGAATTAGTCAGCCTTTTCAATGTTATTTTCAGTTTTCTCAAATATATATGTTCAGACAAAATCTTTTTTATTTTACACAGTCAACTGCTAAGCTTATCACAGATTTTTATTGTTGTTCAGCATCATTTGCACAAATTTCAACATTATTGGACTAGATTTGTCAAAATTATTAGCGTTTAACTATTTTATGTCTTGGAATTTGCCAGTCTTTTCAATGTAATTTTCAGTTTTCTAAAATATATCGTCCAAAAAAAATCGTTTTTAGTGGACACAGTCAACTGATACCCTTATCACTGATTTTTATTATTGTTCAGCATCATTTGTCCAAATTTCACAAATATTGGACTAGATTTGTCAAAATTATTAATGTTTAACTATTTGATATATTGCTCATTTCCAGGTGACCCTTTCCATAAAGTGTGGTGGCCTCTTGGTGAACAGACTCTTCCTCTCTGGACACGGCTAATTCCCATGGAAAAAGCAAGCATTGAAAGTCAGTAGCGGGACAGCGCTATGTCTCATCCATTTGTAGAATATATTGTATGAGGCAAGATTTAGGACATTGTCAAATGTTGTGCTAAACCTGATTCCAGAAATCCACTGTAAGGAGGAATCTGCATCTGGTATTGGTAGTATGTAGAAGTCTTGAATGGGTATGTATTGTTCTCCAGATGATATATATGGGTAATTTGGCACCTATTACACAAACAAACTCAAATCGTAATATTTCTTGTTTCATTTTAGACTGACTGATATGTTATGAAATCGTAAAATTTGTATTCGGTAATTCTACCTCTTGTCGAACAAATTGCTAATGAACACCACTTCTACTACACACGGTCAACTGATAACCTTATCACAGATATTTATTGTTGTTAAGCATCATTTGTACAAATTTCACAACTATTGGAGTAGATTTGTCAAAATTATTAGCGTTTAACTATTTTATGTCATGGAATTTGCCAGTCTTTTCAATGTAATTTTCAGTTTTCTAAAATATATCGTCCAAAAAAGTAGTTTTTAGTGGACACAGTCAACTGATAACCTTATCACTGATTTTTATAATTGTTCAGCATCATATGTTTAAATTTCACCAATGTTGGACTAGATTTGTCAAAATTTTTAACGTTTAACTATTTTATGTCATGGAATTTGCCAGTCTTTTCAATGTAATTTTCAGTTTTCTAAAATATATCGTCCAAAAAAATAGTTTTTAGTGGACACAGTCAACTGATAACCTTATCACTGATTTTTATATTTGTTCAGCATCATATGTTTAAATTTCACCAATGTTGGACTAGATTTGTCAAAGTGATTAACGTTTAACTATTTTATGTCTTGGAATTAGTCAGCCTTTTCAATGTTATTTTCAGTTTTCTAAAATATATCATCCATTAAAAATCGTTTTAAGTGGACACAGTCAACTGATAAGCTTCTCACTGATTTTTATATATGTTCAGCATCATATGTTTAAATTTCACCATTATTGGACTACATTTGTCAAAGTTATTAACGTTTAACTATTTTATGTCTTGGAATTAGTCAGCCTTTTCAATGTTATTTTCAGTTTTCTCAAATATATATGTTCAGACAAAATCTTTTTTATTTTACACAGTCAACTGCTAAGCTTATCACAGATTTTTATTGTTGTTCAGCATCATTTGCACAAATTTCACCATTATTGGACTAGATTTGTCCAAATTTTTAGCGTTTAACTATTTTATGTCTTGGAATTTGCCAGTCTTTTCAATGTAATTTTCAGTTTTCTCAAATATATCGTCCAAAAAAAATCGTTTTTAGTGGACACAGTCAACTGATACCCTTATCACTGATTTTTATTATTGTTCAGCATCATTTGTCCAAATTTCACAAATATTGGACTAGATTTGTCAAAATTATTAACGTTTAACTATTTGATATATTGCTCATTTCCAGGTTACCCTTTCCATAAAGTGTGGTGGCCTCTTGGTGAACAGACTCTTCCTCTCTGGACACGGCTAATTCCCATGGAAAAAGCAAGCATTGATAGTCAGTAGCGGGACAGCGCTATGTCTCATCCATTTGTAGAATATATTGTATGAGGCAAGATTTAGGACATTGTCAAATGTTGTGCTAAACCTGATTCCAGAAATCCACTGTAAGGAGGAATCTGCATCTGGTATTGGTAGTATGTAGAAGTCTTGAATGGGTATGTATTGTTTTCCAGATGACATATATGGGTAATTTGGCACCTCTTACACAAACAAACTCAAATCGTAATATTTTTTGTTTTATTTTAGACAATGATATGTTGTGAAATCGTAAAATTTGTTTTCGATAATTCTACCTCTTGTCGAACAAATTTCTAATGAACAACACTTCTATGACACACTGTCAATGAAAAAGCTTATCACAGATTTTTATTGTTGTCGTGCATCATTTGCACAAATTTCACCATTATTGGACTAGATTTGTCAAAATGATTAACGTTTAACTAATTTATGTCTTGGAATTTGTCAGCCTTTTCAGTGTTATTTTCAGTTTTCTCAAAAATATATATATCGTCCAAAAAAATAGTTTTTAGTGGACACAGTCAACTGGTAACCTTATCACTGATTTTTATAATTGTTCAGCATCATATGTTGAAATTTCACCAATGTTGGACTAGATTTGTCAAAATTATTAACGTTTAACTATTTTATGTCTTGGAATTTGCCAGTCTTTTCAATGTTATTTTCAGTTTTCTAAAATATATCATGCATTGAAAATCGTTTTAAGTGGACACAGTCAACTGATAAGCTTCTCACTGATTTTTATATATGTTCAGCATCATATGTTTAAATTTCACCATTATTGGACTAGATTTGTCAAAGTTATTAACGTTTAACTATTTTATGTCTTGGAATTTGTCAGCCTTTTCAATGTTATTTTCAGTTTTCTCAAATATATATGTTCAGACGAAATCTTTTTCATTTCACACAGTCAATTGATAAGCTTATCACAGACTTTTATTGTTGTTCAGTATCATTTGCACCAATTTCACCATTATTGGACTAGATTTGTCAAAATTATTAACGTTTAACTATTTTATGTCTTGGAATTTTTCAGCCTTTTCAATGTTATTTTCAGTTTTCTCAAATATATATATTCATACAAAATCTTTTTCATTTTACACAGTCAACTGATAACTTTATTACAGATTTTGATTATTGTTCAGCATCATTTGCACCAATTTCACCATTATTGGACTATATTTGTCAAAATTATTAGCGTTTAACTATTTTATGTCTTGGAATTTGCCAGTCTTTTCAATGTAATTTTCAGTTTTCTAAAATATATCGTCCAAAAAAATCATTTTTAGTGGACACAGTCAAGTGATTAACTTATCACTGATTTTTATTATTGTTCAGCATCATTTGTCCAAATTTCACAAATATTGGACTAGATTTGTCAAAATTACAAACGTTTAACTATTTGATATATTGCTCATTTCTAGGTGACCCTTTCCATAAATTGTGGTGGCTTCTTGGTGAACTGACTCTTCCTCTCTGGACTCAGCTAATTCCTATGGAAAAAGCAGGCACTGAAAGACAGTAGCAAGAGCAGCGCTATGTCTCATCCATGTGTAGAATATATTGTATGAGGCTAGATTTAGGACATTGTCAAATGTTGTGCTAAACCTGATTCCAGAAACCCACTGTAAGGAGGAATCTGCATCTGGTATTGGTAGTATGTAGAAGTCTTGAATGGGTATGTATTGTTTTCCAGATGACATATATGGATAATTTGGCACCTCTTACACAAACAAACTCAAATCATAATATTCCTTGTTTCATTTTAGACTGAATGACATGTTGTGAAATTGTAAAATTTGTTTTCGGTAATTCTACCTCTTGTCGAACAAATTTCCAATGAACAACTCTTCTATGACACACTGTCAACTAAAAAGCTTATCACAGATATTTATTGTTGTTAAGGATCATTAGTACAAATTTCACAAATATTGGAGTAGATTTGTCAAAATTATTAACATTTAACTATTTATGTCACGGAATTTGCCAGTATTTTCAATGTAATTTTCAGTTTTCTAAAATATATTATCCGAAAAAATTGTTTTCAGGGCACACAGTCAACTGATAAGCTTGTCACTGATTTTTGTTATTGTTCAGCATCATATGTTTAAATTTCACCATTATTGGTCTAGATTTGCCAAAATTATTAACATTGAACTATTTGATATATTGCTTATTTCCAGGTGACCCTTTCCATAAAGTGTGGTGGCTTCTTGGTGAACTGACTCTTCCTCTCTGGACACGGCTAATTCCTATGGAAAAAGCAGGAATTGAAAGACAGTAGCGAGAGTAGCGCTATGTCTCATCCATGTGTAGAATATATTGTATGAGGCAAGATCTAGGCAATGTGAAATGTTGTGCTAAACCTGATTCCAGAAACCCACTGTAAGGAGGAATCTGCATCGGGTATTGGTTGTATGTAGAAGTCTTGAATGGGTATGTATTGTTTTCCAGATGACATATATGGGTAATTTGGCACCTCTTACACAAACAAACTCAGATCATAATATTTCTTGCTTCATTTTAGACTGAATGATATGTTGTGAAATCGTAACATTTGTTTTCGGTAATTCGTCCTCTTGTCGAACAAATTTCTAATGAACAACATATCTATGACACACTGTCAACTGATAAGCTTATCACAGATTTTTATTGCTGTTAAGCATCATTTGTCCTAATTTCACAAATATTGGACTAGATTTGTCAAAATTATCAATGTTCAACTATTTTATGTCATGGAATTTGCACGTCTTTTCAATTTAATTTTCAGATTTCTAAAATGTATTATCCAAAAAAAATGAGTTTTAGGAAACACAGTCAACTGATAAGCTTATTGCAGATATTTATTGTTGTTAGGCATCATTTGTACAAATTTCAGAAAAATTGGAGTAGATTTGTCAAAATTATTAGCGTTTAACTATTTTATGTCATGGAATTTGCCAGTCTTTTCAATGTAATTTTCAGTTTTCTAAAATATATCGTCCAAAAAAATAGTTTTTAGTGGACACAGTCAACTGATAATCTTATCACTGATTTTTATAATTGTTCAGCATCATATGTTTAAATTTCACCATTATTGGACTAGATTTGTCAAAGTTATTAATATTTAACTATTTCTGTCTTGGAATTTGCCAGCCTTTTCAATGTAATTTTCAGTTTTCTAAAATATATCGTCCAAAAAAATAGTTTTTAGTGGACACAGTCAACTGATAACCTTATCACTGATTTTTATAATTGTTCAGCATCATATGTTTAAATTTCACCATTATTGGACTAGATTTGTCAAAGTTATTAACATTTAACTATTTTATGTCATGGAATTTGCCAGTCTTTTCAATGTAATTTTCAGTTTTCTAAAATATATCGTCCAAAAAAATCGTTTTAAGTGGACACAGTCAACTGATAACCTTATCACTGATTTTTATAATTGTTCAGCATCAAATATTTAAATTTCACCAATGTTGGACTAGATTTGTCAAAATTATTAACGTTTAACTATTTTATGTCTTCGAATTTGTCAGTCTTTTCAATGTTATTTTCAGTTTTCTAAAATATATCATCCATTAAAAATCGTTTTAAGTGGACACAGTCAACTGATAAGCTTCTCACTGATTTTTATATATGTTCAGCATCATATGTTTAAATTTCACCATTATTGGACTTGATTTGTCAAAGTTATTAACGTTTAACTATTTTATGTCTTGGAATTAGTCAGCCTTTTCAATGTTATTTTCAGTTTTCTCAAATATATATGTTCAGACAAAATCTTTTTTATTTTACACAGTCAACTGCTAACTTTATCACAGATTTTTATTGTTGTTCAGCATCATTTGCACAAATTTCACCATTATTGGACTAGATTTGTCAAAATTATTAGCGTTTAACTATTTTATGTCTTGGAATTTGCCAGTCTTTTCAATGTTATTTTCAGTTTTCTAAAATATATCATCCATTAAAAATCGTTTTTAGTGGACACAGTCAACTGATAACCTTATCACTGATTTTTATTATTGTTCAGCATCATTTGTCCAAATTTCACAAATATTGGACTACATTTGTCAAAATTATTAACGTTTAACTATTTGATATATTGCTCATTTCCAGGTGACCCTTTTCATAGAGTGTGGTGGCCTCTTGGTGAACACACTCTTCCTCTCTGGACACGGCTAATTCCTATGGAAAAAGCAAGCATTGAAAGTCAATAGCGGGACAGCGCTATGTCTCATCCATTTGTAGAATATATTGCATGAGGCAAGATTTAGGACATTGTCAAATGTTGTGCTAAACCTGATTCCAGAAATCCACTGTAAGGAGGAATCTGCATCTGGTATTGGTAGTATGTAGAAGTCTTGAATGGGTATGTATTGTTCTCCAGATGATATATATGGGTAATTTGGCACCTATTACACAAACAAACTCAAATCGTAATATTTCTTGTTTCATTTTAGACTGACTGATATGTTATGAAATCGTAAAATTTGTTTTCGGTAATTCTACCTCTTGTCGAACAAATTGCTAATGAACACCACTTCTACTACACACGGTCAACTGATAAGCTTATCACAGATATTTGTTGTTGTTAAGCATCATTTGTACAAATTTCACAAATATTGGAGTAGATTTATCAAAATTATTAGCGTTTAACTATTTTATGTCATGGAATTTGCCAGTCTTTTCAATGTAATTTTCAGTTTTCTAAAATATATCGTCCAAAAAAATAGTTTTTAGTGGACACAGTCAACTGATAACCTTATCACTGATTTTTATAATTGTTCAGCATCATATGTTTAAATTTCACCAATGTTGGACTAGATTTGTCAAAATTATTAGCGTTTAACTATTTTATGTCATGGAATTTGCCAGTCTTTTAAATGTAATTTTCAGTTTTCTAAAATATATCGTCCAAAAAAATCGTTTTTAGTGGACACAGTCAACTGATAAGCTTCTCACTGATTTTTATAATTGTTCAGCATCATATGTTTAAATTTCACCATTATTGGACTAGATTTGTCAAAGTTATTAACGTTTAACTATTTTATGTCTTGGAATTAGTCAGCCTTTTCAATGTTATTTTCAGTTTTCTAAAATATATCATCCATTAAAAATCGTTTTAAGTGGACACAGTCAACTTATAACCTGATCTCTGATTTTTATTATTGTTCAGCATCATTTGTCCAAATTTCACAAATATTGGACTACATTTGTCAAAATTATTAACGTTTAACTATTTGATATATTGCTCATTTCCAGGTGACCCTTTCCATAAAGTGTGGTGGCCTCTTGGTGAACACACTCTTCCTCTCTGGACACGGCTAATTCCTATGGAAAAAGCAAGCATTGAAAGTCAATAGCGGGACAGCGCTATGTCTCATCCATTTGTAGAATATATTGTATGAGGCAAGATTTAGGACATTGTCAAATGTTGTGCTAAACCTGATTCCAGAAATCCACTGTAAGGAGGAATCTGCATCTGGTATTGGTAGTATGTAGAAGTCTTGAATGGGTATGTATTGTTCTCCAGATTATATATATGGGTAATTTGGCACCTATTACACAAACAAACTCAAATCGTAATATTTCTTGTTTCATTTTAGACTGACTGATATGTTATGAAATCGTAAAATTTGTTTTCGGTAATTCTACCTCTTGTCGAACAAATTGCTAATGAACACCACTTCTACTACACACGGTCAACTGATAAGCTTATCACAGATATTTGTTGTTGTTAAGCATCATTTGTACAAATTTCACAAATATTGGAGTAGATTTGTCAAAATTATTAACATTTAACTATTTATGTCACGGAATTTGCCAGTATTTTCAATGTAATTTTCAGTTTTCTAAAATATATTATCCGAAAAAATTGTTTTCAGGGCACACAGTCAACTGATAAGCTTGTCACTGATTTTTGTTATTGTTCAGCATCATATGTTTAAATTTCACCATTATTGGTCTAGATTTGTCAAAATTATTAACATTGAACTATTTGATATATTGCTTATTTCCAGGTGACCCTTTCCATAAAGTGTGGTGGCTTCTTGGTGAACTGACTCTTCCTCTCTGGACACGGCTAATTCCTATGGAAAAAGCAAGCATTGAAAGTCAATAGCGGGACAGCGCTATGTCTCATCCATTTGTAGAATATATTGTATGAGGCAAGATCTAGGCAATGTGAAATGTTGTGCTAAACCTGATTCCAGAAACCCACTGTAAGGAGGAATCTGCATCGGTTATTGGTTGTATGTAGAAGTCTTGAATGGGTATGTATTGTTTTCCAGATGACATATATGGGTAATTTGGCACCTCTTACACAAACAAACTCAGATCATAATATTTCTTGCTTCATTTTAGACTGAATGATATGTTGTGAAATCGTAACATTTGTTTTCGGTAATTCGTCCTCTTGTCGAACAAATTTCTAATGAACAACATATCTATGACACACTGTCAACTGATAAGCTTATCACAGATTTTTATTGCTGTTAAGCATCATTTGTCCTAATTTCACAAATATTGGACTAGATTTGTCAAAATTATCAATGTTCAACTATTTTATGTCATGGAATTTGCACGTCTTTTCAATTTAATTTTCAGATTTCTAAAATGTATTATCCAAAAAAAATGAGTTTTAGGAAACACAGTCAACTGATAAGCTTATTGCAGATATTTATTGTTGTTAGGCATCATTTGTACAAATTTCACAAAAATTGGAGTAGATTTGTCAAAATTATTAACCTTTAACTATTTTATGTCATGGAATTTGCCAGTATTTTCAATGTAGTTTTCAGATTTCTTAAATACATATGTTCAGACAAAATCTTTTTCATTTCACAGTCAACTGATGAGCTTATCACAGATTTTTATTGTTGTTATGTATCATTTGTCCAAATTTCACCAATATTGGAGTAGATTTGTCAAAATTATTCAAGTTGAACTATTTGAAGTCATGGAATTTGGGGGTCGTTTTAAGGTATTTTCAGTTTTCTCAAATATATTTTCTGAAAGTATCTTTTCAATTAGACACTGTCAACTGTTAAGCTTAACTTTATTAAAATTATTAGTGTTTTACTATTTTATTCTGGGAAATTAGTCACTCTTTTAAATTTAATTTTTCACTTTTTAGAAATTATATATTGCTCTTTTCTAGGTAACCCTTTCCATACAGCGTGGTGGCTTCTTGATGAACTGAATCTTCCTCTCTGGACAAGGCCAATTCATATGGAAAAAGCAGGAATTGAAAGACAGTAGCGAGAGCAGCGCTATGTCTCATCCATGTGTAGAATATATTGTATGAGGCAAGATTTAGGACATTGTCAAATGTTGTGCTAAACCTGATTACCACTGTAAGGAGGAATCTGGTATTAGTAGTAAGGAGAAGTCTTGAATGCGTATGTATTGTTTTCCAGATGACAGTTATGGGTAATTTGGGACCTCTTACACAAACAAACTCAAATTGTAATATTTCTTGCTTCATTTTAGACTGAATGATATATTGCATTGTTAAAAAATTTTTTTTAGTAATTCTCACTTTTATACAAATTGCCAATAAACTACAATTTTATTACACACAGTCAACTGATAAGCTTATCACAGATTTTTATTATTAATGTTTAACTACATTTATGTTGGTAATTTGGTACATTTTAAGTCTTATTGTACATCCAGCATAGTGCTGGAGGTACACATGATTTTAGTTCCGACTGCTGTTGTATTGCGGCAGAGCCAGTGGAACCAACGGAGCTATCTGAGCTGTTGGATCTGCTGGCCTGCCTCCAAGTCACCGTTACCTCTCCTCTTAAACTACAAGAGCCCCTGTATCCATCTCTTTTATGTAGGTCAGATATAAATTCAACTTGACCCATGTGAATTTTGGGGTTTTATCTGTGCTTGGGTGTAGGTGTGGTCATCGTCACGATGCACCCTTGTCCAAAATTTGCCAAATTAAACTGAAGTAAACTGAAGGAATTGCAGGAAAAATTTCTTTAGGTGGCTGAAAGTGATATGTGAAGATATATATTTTTTTTTTTGCAAAAAGAATTATTTGTGCTGAATTTCAGAAACTACACAGACCTAACCTATAATATTATGGGTAGGTATTATCGCAATTACCGACACTCACGCATCATACATTATGGTAACTCTAAATAGATCGTCGGGAGAAGATAACAGAAGGCCTATTGACGAACAGACAACTTCCGGTCAAAATTGACAGAATTCCATGAAATTCGAACGTTTGGAATTTCTGAGTGCCTCCTTTTCATGAATTTCGACCAAAACAATCTTTTCCCAAATTTAATTATTTTCTACTGTTCGAAATTCATGGCACATTACCGTACCCTTAGGGTCACCTTTTATCTTCGTAAGTTTGGGGTCAGTCAGTGCTTTTTTATTAGAGAAGTTGCCAGTAGATTCCAAAACTGAAAACTCTAATTCTGGAACCATAAATGCTAGAAACCTCTTGTTTATTGCATTTTATAGAGCATGTCAAGCACAAAACTAGGGATGGTGTCCATTTTTTTGTTTTCCATATGGTATACGAGTTGCATCATATCAAAAGTACGACATCGCAATATTCACTGGTTAAAAATTAAATGTGTAATAACCATAGTTACTATAGAACTTCAATAAGAAGTCATATACTGGCAAGCTCACTGACCTTTAAATTGACCCTTTGACCTACTGAACTTTGTAAATTTTCCATCCCTTATATCCCATAAGTGGCAGAGATACGTCCATATTTAATATTGAACTAGAATAGGAAGTTATATACTGTCTATCTAACAGTAAACTTGAAATTAACCTTTGACTTACTTATCAACATGAACTGAACTTTCTGTCCATTATGTCTCCAAAACCGGCACGCCCATAGATACTAGTTACTGAACCTGAATAGGAACTCGTATGTTGACAGTTTTCCTGTGACTTTGAATTTGACCTTTGACCTACTTTTAGCCATGAAATGCAATTTCCAAATTTTCAAGCTCAGATATATACAATTGAACTTGGATGGGAAGTCCTATATCCTCATTCTTACTGCAACCTTGGGTTTGAACTTTTACTTCTCACAACCTTGTCATAAATTGTAATATTAATATTCTTAAAAAAATTGAGAACTCTTGTTAACTGCATTTTGTAAAGTTTGTCAAGCACAACACTGGAGGTGGTATCTCTCTCTTTCTCTTTTTTTTTTTCTGTAAGAATGCACTTACTCTAGCTGGTGGTACAATACCCAGAGGCAGTATTACCTCTCTGATCCTTTAGTTTTCACTTTTCTCAAATGAATTGTGAAAAAAAAACACATTTCAATTACACACAGCAGATTAACTTTTGCTTTCTACACACTTGTAGGTGTAATGTTTAAAAACCAACCTTATTAGATTTTGCTCACTTTCACTATTCACAGTTTGGCATATTTTAATTGTGATTTAATAAGTATTAACATGGGTCTCAAGTCTTGTGGTAACTCAACAGATGCATTTCTTTATTGAAAACAGGTTATCATGTTGTTGTTAAGCACTAGGTAACAAAACATAAACATTGATTTACTGAATCAAACATTTGTGCCCTTTCATTTTTTAAATGGCTTCCTTAATTTACCCCCAGTACAGCGGCAGTAGACTGTTTTCATGTCAGTGCTTCCACCATGTGTTATATATCTGTCTGTACACATGACAGCTTTTCTGCCTTGTCACTGGTTTACAGTATGTCCTCAGAAAAACCCTCCTCCTCAAGAAGTCCAAATAAACCAAATAAGCACGTTACATACACCTGTACATACACTGTAGATTCATATGTGGACATACAAAGACGTAGATGTCATATACAGCTACATGTAGTATGTTGATATCATAATGTGGTAGGTACTTATTGCAACAGAGACGATCATATTTTCCTCCAGGTGGCGTTATAGTACTGACCAGTTTGTCAAACATGGCGAAAACTGCTCAGATGAAAGCAGTGGACCGTTTTAGAATCGCCATTGACCTACATAATATTATTTTATTTTGGGTGTTTTCTTCTGGTTTGTTTATGAAATATATTTAACACAAATGCACTATATATATGCATTTTGATTTTAGTAAATTTTTTATCAAGTTTTGCTTGTCAGATAAGGGTGAGGGTTGGACAGAAATGCTTTAGCCCCTCCCCCAAAAAGCAAATTGAACCTACTCTCTAGGAAGAGTAGATACACCTTACGTGATCAGGGAGTGGATGCGAGGCGGTTTAGAAACTAAGTATACAAATATTTATGTTTCAATGTATCAGTGTTAGGGATTTGATGCTAACTTATTTGTAATTGATTTTATAGGAAGTAATGTGACGCGTGCATGTATAAAAATGGCTTGGCCATTCCCCAGTGTTTCCCCCACAACATGTTGCTTCCTCCATTACTTCACCTTATCACGTCCTCTGGAAATGAAAACTATTTCGAAATTCGTTAGTAGAAAAAATATCGTCAGTTGAAGACGTACCAGGAGTATATTTACTAGAAGCAGACAAAAAAGGGGAAATGCTGTGGAATCTTCCATTTAAATTCCTTGTTACTGACGTGTAAATATTTGTAGTAAGCGGTTGGTGGTCGAAATAAAAAGAGCATAACAGACAGTAGGTACTGTATAAGTATTACACTTCCATTTCTAATTTCGTCACGATTTCACTAGTCCAGTTGTACTATTTTAGCCCGTTGAATGTATAAGTTGAATTATAGCTACACTGTACAGATTTTTGTGTGACGGGAGCTTTAAAATATGTGGCTTCACTGTTGTTACCCCTTCAAGGCATAGGGGGCGAACTGATAGCGCAAAATACTGTTTCAAACAAATGTTAATCGTTCTGTCGACACCTTTGAAAATAAAGCATTGGGTATTTGAAACATGGCATTTTTAAGACTTAGTGGTCATCAGATACAGGATTAGTTTATTTCAGTAAAGATATCTGCCCCTTATGCCTTTCAATTTGCTCTGATCTCGTAAGACCTAATTTGCCGCCGTGGCATTTGTAAAATGGCACCACAGTAATGATTATCTTTTACCAGGGCCACAGATTGATTTTGCACCAGATACACAATGTATGTCTCTAGTTAAACGATGGGACTTTTCTGACCTGCAAGCATCAGAGCACATAAAATCAGCGGCCCTGGGAGATTGTAGGTTATGATACACGTGACCAAAAAGTCCGGAAACGTGAAATTGTTTGACAATAATTAAAAAAATATGTAATGTATTAGGAAAATCTTCTGTGCATACAACAAATAACAAATGGAGGGAATTTTAATATTTGGTTTAATTATTTAAATAAAGCATTGGGTATTTGAAACATGGCATTTTTAAGACTTAGTGGTCATCAGATACAGGATTAGTTTATTTCAGTAAAGATATCTGCCCCTTATGCCTTTCAATTTGCTCTGATCTCGTAAGACCTAATTTGCCGCCGTGGCATTTGTAAAATGGCACCACAGTAATGATTATCTTTTACCAGGGCCACAGATTGATTTTGCACCAGATACACAATGTATGTCTCTAGTTAAACGATGGGACTTTTCTGACCTGCAAGCATCAGAGCACATAAAATCAGCGGCCCTGGGAGATTGTAGGTTATGATACACGTGACCAAAAAGTCCGGAAACGTGAAATTGTTTGACAATAATTAAAAAAATATGTAATGTATTAGGA
Organism: Lingula anatina; assembly: GCF_051362555.1. Taxonomy (NCBI): domain Eukaryota; kingdom Metazoa; phylum Brachiopoda; class Lingulata; order Lingulida; family Lingulidae; genus Lingula; species Lingula anatina. The sequence goes on from NC_141775.1 coordinate 14,520,807, forward strand.
AAATCTTCTGTGCATACAACAAATAACAAATGGAGGGAATTTTAATATTTGGTTTAATTATTTACCTTAGCTAATATGGTTATTTATTCAAAATAACGATGTTTCCAAACTTTTTGGGTGCGAAAATAACGAGTTGTGACTTACGTTTTCGTGCGAATTTAAAATACGCAGTAATGTGGAAACTTTTTTTTTTACAATTTCTTAATTAGACAAAAGTGAGCGTTTAGAAAGATTATTTGGAAGTTGCAACAGTTTACTGATATATTTTCCTGACAGGTGATTTTCATGATATGTACATTTTCCACGTTTTATGCTATGGTAATAATAAATCAAATACATAATGTAGATATAAAAGTAGCCACAAGTAATGATCTTATCAGTGGTGCAATTTTTGTCAGTCCATTCCTTTATCAAGCTAATTCCGAATATGACGAAAAAAAATTTTTTTTTGTTTATTGATTTCCATTTACAAATTACGTCAGTGATGCACACATTTTGTGTAATATTTGATGAACTGTTTTAGATCTCTTTAATTACTGTGAATTTCTTTCCTTATCCATCTTATAGATATATAAATATACATACAGCGAAAATCAAGGGGCACTTGTGAATCATGCAATTATTCCTTGAAATGTGTGCGCCTCTGGCGGGCCATTTGGTTGACGATGAGATGGAAAATATGAGGGGAGTTACAAGAGCCGCCATTGTTTTTTAATAGAGAAAATTGGTAAAAGTCGTTCTCAATTTTTTTTTTTTTTTTGAATGCTTGTTGATATTTATAACACCAAACCGTGAACGAGTAGTTAAGTTGACACTTTATTATTAAGACGTAATACATTTGTTGTATATATTACACCCTTAAGTGAACAGATATAACTTTTGTCTTACGTGTATGTCTTACGGATATTCAAAGTGATTAAGAAGTGATTTAAGTGTTCTTAAACAAATATAATTAATACGTAGTTGTTTGACACTGAATAAAGACTTTCCAAGTATACAATATGTCTTAGTTGTTTCTTCGGGGGTTGTATTGCTCAGCGGCAACGTGGGGTTGGGCTTCGACATTGGCTTACGTTTCAAAAATTTCTTTCATGTATTGGGATTTTCTTTTAGTAGTTTACTTTGGTTACTACAAGAACTTTGTTGACTTAGTGATACATCTAGGGTTTGGGCTCTTTTCCTGGTTCGGGTACTTAGAAATCATTAAAGACTTCAAGGGGCTTTACAGAATTTCCCCTTCGGTTACTATAAGAAGAAGGTTTTTCTCAGGGTGGGTGGGTGGGAACACTTAGAGGAGTAGGTAACGCGCTTGCCTCTGAGTCAGCAAGTCGTAACTTCAAAACCTGGCGCTCCTGGGTCCCAGCAAATTACCTTTTGCAAAAAAATATTCAAATAAGCAAGGTAAACTAACACAACAGGCTCAGACCTGTACACAGAAGAACGAGAGTTCGAATAGAGCTAAAGGGAACAGGTGAAAAATGAAAGGGAATTCAACATACAAATATTTGTTTTCATTATTTATTGATTCAACAAATTCCAAGTAATTTCAACATAGTTTTATACAAAACAAAATGCGTGAAGTTCATTTTTTCTACATCGATAGCAATCGTAACAATAGCATTAATTTTTTTAAAAATTGTATAAATTATGCTTAACAAAAAAAAAAGAAGTCTACTAGATAATAGGCTAGCTACTTTGGAAAGTACAACGTATTCTTTTGATTTATATAAAAAAAGAATTTGGACATAATGCTTACCCAAACAAAATTCATAAAAATTGACCAGAACTGGTAGATAAACTGAAAGTCCAACCATATCGTACTTGTCAAATTTTGTTCAAAGGTGACGTTTATAATTGATTACTAATTCCATCGAGGAGCAAAGTGTCCAATTTCAGTGGTGTGAATGATATCGAAATTCCAAAAAGCATATTATCTCATATGGGAGTCGTCCTCTCACGCACACCTTGTTCTATGACGTCGTGCTGATTCTCGCACAGAAAAAGGAAGCCAAAAATAGTCATTTTTAAGAATCGAGTGTTTTATATTATTTTGTTTTCATTTCATTACGTCCTAATATTGGTAGGTTAATGGGACAGCATGCGAATCAGGAACGGCATAAAGACTTGGTTAACTTACAAGCTTATTCTAGTCATAACAATTTTTAAAAAATATGCAAACAAAACTGAAAAGATTACGCAGAAAGAAAAACAGTGACTTAAGATTCATTAATTCATAAATAATAATACCCTTACTCTGGTCTCCGGTGTTCAGTGATCAAGAAATACCCCCAACAGGACGTGCAGGACTGGCATCTAATCAGACCTTTTTCTCTCAATCACAACCAAAGAAATGTTAATATATATTAATAATGCACTTCGAACAAGATACATAGGTGAACGTAACTTCAGTGAATTATTTGGGACGACTATTCACCCCAACCCCCCAACCCCCCACCCCCACCCCCAAACAATGTTTTGCGATGGCTGAAGAAATCAATTTGAATTGCAAGATGGATTTTCGAAATTAAAAATGTAAAGTTTATGATAAATGTCAGTTCTACATAGATATTTTTATGCATATGAACAAAGAAGTATTTCCAGGAGAGCACTTGCATTTCTGCTTTGCATTTATTGGCAAAAAGTCGAACACCACACAAATGAGCTCATGCAATGCTGATAAATTTTGTCGGCCCCAAGAAGGGACAATTTTTATCACGTTGGTAACATATATTCTCCTACTGCAATAACGAATGCACAGTAATTTCGTGAAAATCCCTATTCCTCTCCTGGTTTCATTTTCTTAACATTGTTTTAGACCCCTCCCAGCACAGTAAATGTGTATCTGTCACTGATCAGACACGATATCAAAACACCGAAACCAAAGTAAGTTCATTCTTAACATGCGTCACAAACGGACATCGACAATTAAAAAAAAATTGTTCCTTATACATGGGCAATTCTGCAATCACGTGGACAAATCTTATCATTTTCATAACGCTGTAATTTCCAAAGCATTATAACTTGAAGTACAGTGTTTTTAAATTAACAACTTGTTCTTTTCTCAAACTTAACGTCCAATGTATGAAACCATTTGTCTCTCAAAAGTTTCACGTAATGACGTTGAGATATTTTTCTTATCGGAATCTCAAAATTCAATTCAATTCAAATCAAAATAAATATTTAAAATATCCTCAAATGCACAGCCAAGTGGCTAACTGAAGATTTGCCCACAGACAAGTTTTACCTTCAACTAGAAAACCAATACTCTACCTAAAAATCACCTTATAAAAATAATTGATCACTATCATTTTTGTTTTCATCCATCATTCAGCAAAATACTTTTTGCATTAAAATTATTTTGTTAAATATGAACTCCAAAAAGTGCCGTATTTTGATTTGAGAACTGATGGGTACCTCCTGACACAATAATAAATATACATAATAAATAAAATACCTTGAAACGATATTAGCAGACAGAGTACTGTACTACAATTTAGAAACAAATGTATAATATATAACCAGCGACATGCAGGGTCGACGCCATCCATTTCTTTCTTTTTCTCTGATCAGAAATTTCGTTAAAAATTCTTGCTGCGTGCAACAATTAATTTGACACACATTTTATGCAGAATAGTATTATCCAAGGCAAAGATTACACTTCATATCGAATGTCAACCCTGCGAATAAACTACAACACAAATTTCAACAAGGAAGAGAATCTTGGCATGGGCGCAGGCGATGTCCAACATGAATCTGATGTCTTTGATCGGCGATGCATCCAATCATCCGGTAAACAGCGGTTGGGAGCCACTGAAATAAACGAAGAAAATCACATTCATGACACAGTTTGATGAAGCAGTATGTGTATATCTTTACAGCATGCTTTTTTGGAACACATGCGATTATGTTAACAAAACACTATTGTGCCATTCCTATTCTTTTCTACCCTATAGACACATTGTTTAATGACAACATACTTCTTTGCATTCATATGTAAGATGCGGTATGAAAGGACCAGGCGCCCGGATAACAGAAATATTCACGGAAATGAAAGTCAGTGAATGAAAACATTTGGCAGATGGGCCCAATTAGTATAAAATTGACAGAATCTAAAAAGACATTATGTAGGCACGTTTTGACGGACCAAGCCAGGGTTTTCAGGCGGAGGGTTTTTAGCTGTATTTCGTCTAGTTTCGTGCCATGTACAATTTTTTTGCACTTTTGATTTGTTCTTGTTCTTGTTTTGATTTGCTATTTTGGGAGGGAGAAGAGATACCTCTTAAACTAATGTTGTAAAGCAAATGACTTACACTTTCACTAATTGCAGATAATAATTGTAATATTGACAATAAGGACGGTCTGGAGCTTTCGAACGTTTATTCACCGACTCTCTTTTCATACCATTTCACAAGTATTTAAACTCTATTTCTCCGGACTGATCATGCATTTACTTGTTTTACTTTGTTTTACAAGGAATTTTCCATTCTCATGTTGCAGGCCACCATTCAACATTTTCTTATTAAATAATCTCTAAGAGACTTGTTTTCAATTAAAAATATTAATTGAATTACTCATGCTTGGACCTTATCCATGTGTTTTACACCTGTCCGAAACTTGCAAATCTATTGATAAATTAACCAATCAAATCGAACTATATGTGACTTTGACATGTTCCATCTTTTTCTACTACGATCACAATTTTTACACTTATTGACTTTTAAAGAAATTTAACTTACACTAAATTACTCCCTATCCTTTTACTCGTTTGATTCCTTTTAATTATTATCTGCAATTAGTGAAAGATTAAGTCATTTGCTTTACAACACTAAGGAAGGGACACTGTACATGTAGCCCCGTCCCCACCCCCCTCACCTCCCCAAATGGCCTGTCGTTTCCAGGAATGCAGTTACACAATAGTTCAACATCTTGTTACTGAATGTGCATTTGTCTGTTTGAAGTTAACTTTCATTAACAAGATATTTTTGATACTTTGAAAACAGGTCAATGACCTTGCCAATAAAACAATTAGGAGAATGTAGATACCTGCCCAGTCGTCTTACTTGTTGAGGACTTGTTCAGACCTTTGGACAGCTGCAATAAGCCCCTCACTTCCTCATTGGCAAGTGCGTTCCTTCTCTGAAATTACAGAAAATAATTCATTCAAACTCTGAGCTGATTTTGAAATTCTAATGGAGAGTGTATTAGACATAAGTGCATTGTCTCCACAGTCATAAGGACTAAAATGTCCCAGTGCGAAATGCATCATTTGGGCAAACATCGTCAACACAAAATACACAACGTTATCTTATATCAAGTGCACAATATTACAGCAGCTTCCTGTCATTTTCTGTGCTAAATTTTTGGCCTACGTGTGGAATTTGCAGCAACGTACCATGAGCTTCTGTCTTCTCCATCTTCTACTGACCTCGGTCCTGTCTGAACACCTCTCACCGAAATGCTCACCTGTATTACATAATAATGTACAGGTCACCCGCTTTTCACACGCAAGTTTCGATTTAAACTTGTTTTTGTTATTTGATATAGGGCAATGGGTCCTAATCCCAGGATGGTGATTTAGGCTTTCTACCATCATTATGGGAAAAATAATAACATCTTATCAACCATTATGTCTGATATCAAATTATTTAGCTATGTTTCACCCCCCCCCCCTAAAAAATCACTTGTGCGGGTTGCGTTAGAAAAGATACGATGCGTTCTTCTTACCCGATTTGTATAGACCGCTAATATTACTGACAGCGTTCATATGAGTGAGGCCTAGAGTGAGTACAGCTTAGTTAACTGCAGCTGTCACAGCCAGGATTGACCTTACAGATGTGTTTTATAAAGTACATTAAACTAATACTGATTCAAACTAGTTGTAAATGTTCTCACCTCCCTCACTTTCAAAATCTATATGACCAAATAACATGTTTTTATGGAGTTTAGTGTATATTTAGGGCGCAAATGTCTCCGTATGTTTATTTTTCACACAGCACAAGTCTTACTGAATAATGAAGTAACATTGTCAATGTTTGTACGGTAATCCGTATCAAAATTCAAGGTCGCGGGGGTAAATATAGTGCTTTTTATAATAAATATCAAAGCGAAGTTTTTATTTATTTATTTATTTATAAAAAAAATGGTTATTGAGGGTAAAACATAGTAAATTAAAATTTTGTCTTCCCAATGGCCCTCAGGTAATGGTAATTGAAGTTTAATTACAAGAAATAATTTTATTTGAATAAAAATAAATAAGGTGCCACCATTAGATAGGTGGCATTTTCAAAAGCAGACTCTAATCTGATTAGTCTATCGGCACTTGCATTTATTGGTACATGGGTTTAAAGATATGGGGACGTAGAAGTATCGGGTCCCGTTATCTGTCAAGACGTATCTGTCGAGACGTACCTATCAGGACTGGTAGGAATTGAGACTAAAAAGAGCTGCATGGAAAAATGCACTTTGCTTTTTACTAACTAAAGGTAACAAAAGTGTTGTAATAGACAGGTGCCAATCAAACTCATACGGTTTAATTTATTTTTACGGAAGCTGTCAAAAGCACACGACTTTGATTGACGGTTTTATAAACAAACGTCAATCACAATCATTACGCAGTTGATAACCATAGTCATCGAACAGCTTCCTACAGTACCTGCGTTACGTGGCACGCACTTTCCGCTTATGAAGAGAATGCAACGCACAGCGAAAGTAGTACCCTTTTGCGTTACTTTTGCTTTGCACTTGCCTCACACGCTTATGATGACGTACTGACGGCGTACGTCAGTTTTGCTCCTGTTTTCCCCGCCTTTCTTCTTCCTCCTCCCTTCTTTTCTGCTCTCTAAGCTTCTTTCTCTTGCAATTTTGGAGGCATACTAGAAGCTAAATTGAGCAAAATTTGAATTTTTTGAAAATTGTTGTACACGTTGCTCAATCGACGTTCATTGTCAAGACATGAGCGTGCGTCGTTAGCACGCCTTTTATACTCCCGGCTTGGGGGTGACAAACGTGCGACGCATTCTCGGCTGCTTTCGACTTTGTTCGTTACCTGGATGGGCGTGTGCATACTCAACACGCAAAAAAAAGGGCACCTTCATTGCTTGCGACGTGCATCTTGGACCACGCACGACTTACTTGCGAACTGATGGGAGCAAGTTACGCTGGCGGCCTTGCTGTTCGCAGGTTATTCGTGGAATCTTTTGGACATGTCCAATTTCCCCCGTGCGTGCTTACAGGCTGTCTGCGAACTCGAAATTTCGTAAAGCCTAGGTCCCAATCGAACGCTACGTGTGGTCTACGGCCGAAAAAAATGGGGAAAACGTGGGAGTTCGTGCGTGAGCAGCACGTCCATCGTGCGACTTTTGGAGGACGCAAACAGCACGCAGAAACTTTACGACGTGATCAACACTTTGCAATCACCAATTACTTGATTCCTTCCCTGCGATCTAGCTACGTCCTAGCCGGACGCAAGGAACCTAAAAAACCGTGCGTCCAAAACGTAGTTGGGACCTAGGCTTAAGAAAGACTTGCGTGGGACGTGAGATTCTGCGCAAAATTTGGACACAAACAGCCCGTAAGAGCCCGTGCGGGCCGGTTGTGACCGAAGCGTAAGATCGGGGCCCCACCGCGTCCCTTGCAGCGATATCATGACAGCAGCTACTTTTCAGAATTCTCTGTCTGTTCTCAACAATTTCTTTGAAAAAAATTTACAGATTTTGTAAAAGGAGGAAGAACGATCATATTTCCAAAGGGGATAATGTGTGCAAATAACAGGAACAAACTCGACTGTTACAGATGTAGTCTTGAAAGACTGCCCCTTGTGACAGGAAAAACAAAGAATGAAGCCATGTACAGATGTAGGTGTAAACAATTAAGAACACTTTTCAAGAATTAATTTTGCCAGTATTGAATACCATATATGTACAAAGGAATATGGACCCCCCCCCCCCACCCCCGTTCCGAAACAATAGGGAGAAAAACATAGGGTGGTGAAGCTGGGTGTCATCTTCAAGACAACATTAACTGAAGAAATTCCGGGATGAATGCATAGTGAAACTTCTTTAACATTTTTTAAAGATTTTCGAAAAAGAGGAAGAAAGATTATAATACCTAAGGGGAAATGCATTCAAATAACAGGAACAAACTAGACCGTTACAGCTGTATTCTTGAAAGACTCTCTTGTGACAGGAAAAAGAATCAAGTCATGTAGGTGAAAGTAATGAAGAACAATTTTCAATAATTAATTTTAGCAGTGCTTACTCAGTTTGAAAAAAATTATACTTCATAAAGTATATCTTTATTTACTGTCATATTTATATATGTCGATAATTTTAATGTATGCACCAGTGATAAGAAAAAAAAAACAAAAAAACAGGCAACTTTGTTGGATAGAAATTGCTTAAGGGTCGAGCGATGTGAGGAAGGCATGCAACTTCCCACGCACAGCAAATAGCACGGTACGGAAAAAATAACAAATAAGATAAAATAATGGGTAAAATCTGAGCTTTAGAAATGGGAATTTTCATAATTTGGCATAAAGGGATGGATTAAGACGACCAAAACCTCAGATAAGGTATTTTTTGTCTCTGCGTCTGCTTGTCCCTATCACAATTGGAGGGCCCTGTAACTCGAAAGCATCGGGTATTGGCTACAATGTATTATATGGGGCGATTATGGGCGAGTTATGGAATCGAGAAGCTTGCGCTCGGTCGCAATGCGGGATGCTTTCGAGTTACGGGGCTCAGGCATTAAGATTGAGGTGTTACTGAAAAAAAAACCTTGTTCGCATTAGCTTGTGAAATGGACATTCTCAAATTATTTCCCCAAATTGTTCCCCAGGGCCTACTTGGCCCAAAACTATATAGGGGAAGTGTGCCAAGTGCCAAAGTTGGACGACATACTGTGCTTCTACTTCTTTATGGGCTGCATTGGTTGATTGACTTTAAAACTATAGTTAAATTGGTATACTGATTTGAAGTCGGATTAAGCGTTTACTAACACTACAGTACTTGCAGATATTTTAGCTCTAACACCCATTTTAACCACAAAACGTTCAAATTAACCAGCACTACCCGAGGGGATAAATATAAGTGCTAAAAAATTGTTAAATAATTGTCGCTGTTATGGCAATAAATTGATAACCGTGTGGCTTTTTTTTTGTATTCAGTACAAAAAGTTTCGAGTATTTAAAATTTTTTTATGATACTCCGGAGAAATTAGATGAAAATTATCATATTAGCGCCCTCTATCATTTATCGCTGTCTTCACTAGCACAATATGATGAAATTCATGGACACCGTCACAATCATGTTGAAATAGACTCTGAGGTCAAATACTGTAGCATTAACCCTTTGTAACTCAACTTCCTCTATTCTCCCGGACCATTACATACCTGTCAACACTGACAATTGACAGAGAGGGAGATTTCCGCGCACGACCTACGCCCCCCCCCCCCCCCCCCCCCCCCCCCAGCCCCCTCACACACAAACACAGGTAAAAGCTACTTTCATGCTTTGGAAAGAAACGGCCCGGTTATAAATTATCAGTTTGCTATAATAATATACTTTGACTATACAAAATGACATAGAAAAATCAAATCGGCAATTAAGAAATTTATCATATTCCAATTCATGTCTTTCAATGCTTCAAGAATTTTACTGGCTGTTTTACAACTTAGTCATACTAACAGCCTGTTTAAATCAATAATTAAAACAAGTCAATTTTTGCGCTCCGATATTTCAGTCTCCGTTGTGTGGCTTTTTGCACACCTCAGGTAGAGGTGACACTAGCCTAACCATACTAACACTAGCCTAGCCTAGTCATACTAACAGCCTGTTTAAATCAATAATTAAAACAAGTAAATTTTTGCGCTCCGATATTTCAGTCTCCGTTGTGTGGCTTGTTGCACACCTCAGGTAGAGGTGACACTAGCCTAACTTCTTATGTTACTGGAACATTTTTGAAATAGTGTTCAGATTTCTTTGTGAAGTCCCAAATATCTCACTTCGTAACAAATTCATTTTTAATTAAAAAATAAGATAAAATTATCTGTCTGTCCTTCAAACCGTACTATTTAAGTCCATTGCCTATGTGGAAAGATAGGCAATTCGGCTCATTCATTAGCACTTCTGTTTTATGTTTTCTGATGTATATTCTGGATTGTCGCGCAAATAAGCCCCAGTGCATAAATGAAAATGTGCAATATTTCGTGCAAGTCGGCAAACATACTTGATGTGAAAATTAATCGCTGACAGTTTGTGTAGTTCAAACATAGCAAAGTTTGACTCCACGTAAATTCTGTAGGCACTTTAGGTTCCGTTTTTAAGGTATTTTAATTTTAGTTCCTTTCGTAGCGTTGACGCTTTGCCAGTTAATTTTCCATTGCTGCGATTTTAGAAATAGACGCCATCTTTTAAGTTCATCTTTATGAAGTACTATAGTTGAACCATACGGTTGTTACATAGATTAAAAAGATTAAAGAGACAAAAGTTGTAAAAGTTTGTATAACCTGGTGTGTTAGAGTTAAAGGACACTACATTGTAGTAAACACCCCAACGCTCTCAAAACTCAATTTTCCCGACTCTCCCAAACCCATACTCATTTTTCACAAACGCCGTACAGTGGAATCGAAATCAATTTGCCGTATTTTTTGCACTGTAAAAGTGTCTATGGACTAGCATGCTTACGTTCGGTACGGGCGCCGTACCATTTCTCCCACATGACCTTGAAGTAAAGTAACGGATGCCTCACGAGTAGGGGCATATGGACAATACATAGACACCGTACGGGCATCGTATACGACAAATGTACACTAGGATTAGATATCTGGTAAATTTTTAATATATTTGGTCGGGAATTATGCGTACAGTTTTTGAAATATTTGCGGGCGCACCTGAGAGAAATTTCGGTCTCATAATTTCATTATTATCAAAAACTGTTTGTGTGTGTGTGTGCGCGTGTGTGTGTGTGTGTGGGGGGGGGGGTGAGGGGGTGAGGGGGTCAGTCCTTTATAAGGGTAATGAAACGAGATCCGCTCATAGCTCAATCGATTGGTTTTCTAGAGTGTATTGTCATCAAAGCCACGTGCAGTGCTTATTACTTATATACATGTACAGCCTATGTCAGTAATTACATTGCCTTCTATACTACCACTCTAAATACTACTATAACTACCACAGTGGACGACTTCATCCTGTAGGTCTACTACTACATGCACTGCTACTATTACTTACACCGCCACAAGTATGCTGAGGTGAGTTTCCAGAAATCTTTTAGATGCTGTCCGGGACAACCTAAAAATATTTGTTCCCCGTGAGTTAGGTCGACTGTTGAAACGAACTGATCTTTTTGTGTCTCCCTTCCTCCCCTACATCCACCCCCGTTATCCTCCCCCCCCCACCACATTCCCCTTCAAACACTCCAATTATTGCAATACACGTACATGTAACATGCTATCTCCCTCCCCTCCCGTCTGACGTTATGTCTTCACTAACACAATGGGGTGATATTTTTATGGAATCCGTCACAATCATGGTTGAGAAAGCATCAGAATCAGCTGGAGTCTCGCTTGCATTGTTGAAAGGACAGTAGTAACCCTTACCAGGGCCACACAGAGAATTGTTCATTAAAATGTCACATATATTTTTCTGGCCAATTCTGCACCAGTCTTTGTCTTGTCCAGCGAGAAACTTTGAAAATAAAAATAATAAAACACCCCCGTCCCCCAGCCGACCCCTGGTGGAGAGTAGAAGGACTGCCTATTGGTCATATTGGCTGCTCTCCTCACCTTCGGCTCCGTGGCAGAATATAGCATAATTTATTTGTATGATATGATCTATTAGTGTATTCATTACGGACATGAGCGATGCAAGAATTTTACTTGATTTCCTTGGCTATGCTGTGATTTAGTTTCGAATTTTTAAAAGCATCATGTGATACATGTGACTTGCTAGTTAACGAAATTTTTTGTCTGTGGCAGTTTCGAAAGTTTGTTAACTGGGATGACAGGTGAGAGTTATCGTTTGGGTCTGGATTGAGGTCGTCTTCTGAAGAGAGGTAGGCCTACTTTTTACTGGGCCGGTCCATTTTTAGAGACAATTCAATGGCTTGGAATGTACGTTAGAGAGTCACCTAAACTGTGAATAATGTGTATCAGCGCAATTTTAAGTTTTGTTTCTATGTCTGTTTCAGATAACGTTTAGTTCACGATCCCAGCTCTGGGATCATATCCATGGATTCTGCCTTCAACTTGTCCCAAACCACAGACTAATAGGTCTCAGCAGCACACCACGCTGTGTATCTACCAAGGAGATCACTGTCGACACACGCGGAACACTTCATTTGCACATACGCTGTACAAAATTTTATTGAAATTGCTGCCTTAAATGATAGAGTTGATAAGTCAACTTAAATTTCTTAATCCTTATCTTCCCAAAGAAATTTTATTTGAAAAAAAAAAAGCTTCAAATGTTCTTATTCATCCTCGTCTTTAGATGGTCTTAGAGCTCAAAAATTTATCCAGGTAATTAACCCCCCGCCCCCCACCCAGGACAATTCCCCCTGTAATGTATATAATAATGAGAATGAAAATGTGATATTGAGAAAAATTGTAAATGCCTGCTTTTAATAAAATTCTGTCTTCAGGCAGACGTCGTTAAGCAAGAAATGTTTTAATGGAACAGATGTATGATATAGATAATTCAAAACCAGAGTATTTTTTCTGAGAAGGCGGGGGTGTCTTGGGGGAACTGTTCGGGGTGGGGGTTGTCTTGAGGCAATTGTCCTAGAAACATGTAGACAGCCAAGACTGACCCATTGCCATCATTAAAAAGTCAAGTCCTGATGTGTAGACTGTGTATTGACCCCAACCTGCCCCTCCCCGTGGCCTTCTCCAGGTCCCTGCCCCTCCCCATAGCCATCTCCACGTCCCTGCCCCCCCCCCCCCCCCCATCTCCACGTCCCTGATCGAAATAACTCTGTTTGCTGGGAAAATGTCCACTCTGGATAAATTTGGTCCATTTGCACAACATCCCGGAATTCGATACGATTTACGTAGGTACACGCAGAGTTGCTTCAGTTTTTTTTGTCTCATCACGAATAAAATGTTTTTTTTAACCGATATGGTTTTAAAAAAAGGTCCTCTTTATATCTTCTGGGCCATAGGCTAGCGGAGGAAAAAGCTTGGTGGAGCGGGAGTAGGCCTACAGTAACTATGCGCAGAAGGTTGAAGGTTATTTGTACCGCCTGTGGTACACATAAAAAAGCCTACTGGAAGAAAAATAAGACACTTTTTATGGACTGTATAAACGGAAAATACTTTCAACTTTATAAAGATCCCCTTTTTCCCCATATTTCTCTGCCCTTCCCAGAACGCGTTTTTTACTGTGTACCCTTTCATTTCTGCATTTAGTATACAACACACTATTTATTTTTAATATTCTTTAAATATGTTGTGAATTTGAACAACACACACACACTAAAACTGGGAGATCAAGATAAATTATACTCTGCAAGTTAAGAATGACAAACCATGAACTGATAATAAAAACCGGGAGTTAGAACAATATTGACGGAAAAGATGTATTCTTTTCTATTATTTCAAGACAAATTCAGGTTATTCACATGGTGTAAGAAGTTATTTATTAAATGATCTTAAGTTACCATTTAGAATATACTTTTGGACTTAGTACAGTAAGGACTGTGTGATTGGTAAAATATTGTATGAACAATAGCTTAAATTTAAAGTAAGACCTGCGCTCTAACTTGAAGCCAGTGCAGCTGTTTAAAAACATGTAATTTAATTTGTAGGCAATGATACAATTACATTTCAAAAATAAGTATTATTGAATAAACATTGTAGTGTCAGAAGCATTTATACTTGAAATGTTCTGAAGCTAAGAAAAGTATGTCAATAACAATTTATATTAAAAACAATACCAGCCCGGGACCCACCGCTCTGCCACTAGGTGGTTTTAACCAAGCCGAAAATCATGGATTTCTTGGGTTTATTTTTTATTTATTTTAGATTTATAGGATGTCAGAAACGATGGAATATCTCGGCATTTAAGGGTATAAGAGTTTCGTTATGTAAATATAGTTAAAAAATAAATTTCAAATCATATGAGATGCTCCTGGAGTTGATCTAAATCCTATTTTGTGTATAAAAGGGAGTTTGAAATCGAAAATTTACTAAAGCTATAACGGAAATTTAACTTTATCTCCAATGTTCGCATTCTTAGAGAACAGGTCAGAATTTTAAATTAAAGCATATTTATTCAGCTTTCTGTCAATGCAGGCATGTAGGAACTTTACCTTCATTCAGCATTGGCACAAATCAATACACAGACGAGTATGCAGAAAAAAAAGTCGTACTTGCAATATCTGTGTACCAGCCTCGTTTTGACTTAGTACATTCTAGTTCGAACCTAGCCTTGTTTTGGATTATTCTTCGCACAATATTGTCCATGTAGAGAAACAAAGCTTGCACAGGAAGAATGGGAAAAATGAAAATATATCTCATTTTTTTTCTTTGTAAATAAGCATTTAACTATTACATGAGGCCGATTGATGAGTTTCTTTTTATGAAAAGACGAATAAACAAGGCAGCAAAGCTGACAAATGTACAGACAAAAACAGAAAATAATGATGCAAAAATGTCTTTTTTTTTCAATTGTGATGGAATAATAAATAATGCTTAAAATAGCAGTCAGTCAACACTGAATTTTAATCATGCACAACAGGTAACATGGTCAATAACAGGAGCGGATCCAGAGATTTTGTGTACAAAAGGGAGTTTGAAATCCTAATATATATATATATATATATATATATATATATATATATATATATATATATATATATATATATTGTTGTTGAAAACTTATTTGTTATATCAAACAACATTTACCTGCAAAATTATCACATTGCTTCCTTATTATGGACACTGTGATCTAGCAGAGAGCTTAACCTTTGGGAGTTTATAGGGAAATATCAACAAGTATGTTTTGTAATCTCATTTAATGGACACTTAATGAGGCAAGTGACTTAATAGCACTGAACTTGGCCTAGTGAATACCCAAGGGGAATTTACAATCTGGCCACACAAATTTGTCTTTGAAAGGTTATCAGGCCCATAAGTCACACCTTAAGAAAAGCAGAAAACAACAAAGCACAAAAATAGGAGACTGCCACTTCTGATGCAATGATACATTATGTTTAACTGCACCATCAACATCAAATTTTAATTATGCACAACAGGTAACACTGATGAAAGTAAAAGCATAAGGTTTCAGGCCCACCAGAGTTCAAGTTTACAATTAGAAAGTGCCAAAATGAAAAAAAAATGAAAATTTCACAAAAAAAAAATGCATAAATTTAATAAAAATGATAATCCAATAGAGCTGGTTTTCTAATATGAGCTGTATGCCAATCCTATGAATCATTCTTGTAAGACTAGTTAAAAAAGTAGAACTTAACACTTTACTTTACATAATATTAATGGTGGCAGAGCACAAAGTAGGTTTTTTGTCAATTTTGATGCAACATTACATAATGATTAACTGTATAAATACCACCAATTTTAAAATATCTACTATTAAAAACATGGACATTAAGAAAATTTGATTACCACTGGGCTTCATGCCCAGTTCCACAGTTCCACATTGAAAATTGCAACATGTGAAAGATAAAAATATAACTAACTAATGAGACAATTTTTCAACTGAAGCTGTATTTCAATCCTATGTTTCTTTCCTGTAAGTGTGAGAAGAGCAAGTGACATGGTTTTCCTTTCACCGCCACTACGGAGGCAGTGCCCAGAATAGGGTTTTGTTCAATTTTGATGCAATATTACACAATGCTTAACAGCATAAATAAATAACCATAATTTTTTTAATAATAAAATAAACGTATCATGGATATTCAGAAAATGTGACTAGCCCATAGAGTTCAGAGTCATACTTTGAAAATACCAAAATGTAAACAAGAGAAAACTGTATTGAAAGAGTTTATATCCATTTTCAACACCTTTGTTTCATAAAACAAAATAATCAATTTACTGTCATTTTTATATGATCAATAGAAAAATTTGTCAAAGCAAAAATATCAATAGAACAATTATAAATGCCCAACTTGCTCCATTCTGAACATAGTGAATGGTTGAATCTGACAAACTGTAAAGATATGATTTTTTTTCCATTTTTGACACTAATTACATAATACTCAATATCAGGTTTACCATTATTTTTATATAATCAACTAACAACGTTGTTAAGATGCAGAAAATGTCAAAAGAACAACTTAACATATCTAAATAGTTCAAAAATGAGACTGTTAACATGCCTGATAATTAAATTTAAGGAAAAACACTTATATACAAAAAAAGGCATAACTTCACCAAACTTTAACTGATCAAGCTTATTTTCAAAACTTAATCTGTATTTCAGTAACACTGATCACTACTGTGAATTTCAAGACAATTGGCCAATTGATTTTCTTTAAAATGTGTTATAGGTGTTGCATATATGCAGAAAAAAAGTGAAAAAAACAGCAGAACTTTTATAAAAATGCCCTGATCAAGCCAATTTTCAAACTTGACTTGCGTATTATAGATATTCATCAGTTCTGTAAGTTTTAAGCCAAAAAGTAAAGCAGTTTTTCACTTATCGTGTTATCAGGGTTGAATATATGCTGAAAAATGTGAAAAAACAGCATAACTTCTATAAAAATGTTCCTATCATGCTGATTTTCAAACTTGACCTGCGTATTATAAATATTTATCAGTTCTGTAAGTTTCAAGCCAAAAGATAAAATGGTTTTTCAAATATTGTGTTATCGGTGTTGCACAAATGCTGAAAAAAGTGAAAAAACAGCATAACTTCCATATAAATGGCCCAATCATGCTGATTTTCGAACTTGACCTGCGTATTATGAATATTCATCAATTCTGTAAGTTTCAAACAAAAAAATAGAACGGTTTTCTATTTATCGTGTTATCCGTGCTACATAAATGCTGAAAAGAGTGAAAAAAACAGCATAACTTCCCTAAAAATGGCCCGATCATGCTGATTTTCAAACTTGATCTGCGCATTATGAATATCCATCAGTTCTGTAAGTTTCAAGCCAAAAGAAAAAACAGTTTTCCACTTATCGTGTTATCGCTAAAAGTGCACAGCGACGGCGATGACAGCGCCGACGGCGACATACACAGGTGATGGCTATATGTACAGACACATCTGTGTCTGTACATAAAAAAGACAAACTTTACTATCAAGTTTATTTTCAAACTTGATCTGCATATACTAATCAGAATGATCACTCCTGTGAGTTGCAAGACAAAAGGCTGATGAGTTTTACTTAAAATGTGTTATCAGTGTTGCATATATGCAGAAAAAAGCAAAAAAAAAAAAAAAAAAAAAAAACAAGGCAAAGCTGTCAAATGTACAGACAAAAACAGAAAATAAAAATGCAGAAAATGGTTCATTTTGTCAGTTTTGATGCAATAATAAATAATGCCTATAATGGCACTGTCAATCAACACTGAATTTTAATCATGCACAACAGGTGACATCGTCAATAACAGAAGCGGATCCAGAGATATTTTCTGACTGTATTCCATATTATCTTTGTTGATCCATCCTACATTTTTGATGGTCTTCCAACAGAAAAAACAGATACCCATCAATGTTAACTTTAAAATCTGACTGTCATCTGAAAGACTCAGAAGACGGTATCAATCCGCCCCTGCAATAAGATTACAGTTTCAGGACCATGAGAGTTCAAATTAACATAATGAAAATCCCAATATTTGAAAAATGATGACAGTGCATAAAATAATATTACATAATGTTTTAAGACATAAAAACTAATGCAATTGCTTATGTGGAAAGAGCTTCAGGTGGATGGGAGCTGAAAATGCCAGTGTTTGAAAAATAAATTAAAAAGAAAACTCAAAAAAAAAAAAAAAAAAAAAAAAAAAAAAAAAAAATCCCAATAAAGCTGCAATTCAAACTTTTAATCTTGCTTTAATAACATGATATGAATAACCCCAATGTGTTTGAGGATAATAAGGCACTGTTATTCATCTATTTTTTTTCTTTTGTACACTTATTTGCAATATTAAACATTTACCTGCATAATTATCACAGATTCCTTATTATGTGACACAGTTAAGAGAGCTTAACCTATGGGACTTTACTGGGAAATCTCAACGTGTGTTTTATGTAATCTTATTTAATGGGCACTTGGAAATTAATTAGGCAAGTGATTTTATAGCTCTGCATTTAGCCTGTGACTACCCCAAGGGACAATTAAGACCATAAACAGTAGCCCCATATAGCATTCTATAGAGCTGCATTGCTTCCAAAACAGAAAACAATCACTATTTTCCAACACAAACTGCACTTCAGTCTTATGAAACTTTTCAGTAAGTTTGAGTATCATAAGTAACATGGCTTTTCCTGAATGGTCTTTCTGGCAGCGATTTAAAAAAATAAGGTTTTCTTCAACTTTTATGCAATATAACATAATGACCATCAATTTTTATTAATAAAATAAAAGTATCACGGATATTCAGAAAATGTGACATGGAAAGGTCTTCAAGGCCATGGAAGTTCAGAGTCACACCTTCAAAATACCAAAATGTAAACAAGAGATAACTGTACTAAAATGAATTTCTTTCCACTTTCAACACTTTTTTTCATATAACAAAATAACCAATTTACTGCCATCTTTAAATGAAAAACTAAGAAAATTGCTGACATAGGAAAAATACCAATAGAACAATTTTAAATGTCCAGTTTGCTCCATTCTGAGATTCTGAACATAGTGAATGATTGAATCTGACAAACTGTAAAGATATGAGTTTATTATTATTTCTATTTTTTGACACTTTATTACACAATACACAAAAACAGGTTTACCATTTTTTTTATATATTCAACTAACAACATTGTTAAGATGCAGAAAATGTCAAAAGAACACCTTTACATATTTAATTAGTTCACAGATGAGATTGTTAACATGCCTAAGAATTAAATATGAGGAAAAAAACACTTATATACAAAAAAGGCATAACTTCACCAAAACTGAACCGATCGAGCTTATTTTCGAACTTCATCTGCATTTCAGTAAGACTGATCACCCCTGTAAATTTCGAGACAATTGGCCAATTGATTTTCCTTGAAATGTGTTATCGGTATTGCATATATGCTGAAAAAAATGAAAAAAGAGCATAACTTCCATAAAAATGGCCTGATCACGCTGACTTTCGAACTTGACCTGCGTATTATGAATATTTATCAGTTCTGTAAGTTTCAAGCCAAAAGGTAAAATGGTTTTTCACTTATCATGTTATCGGTGTTGCATAAATACTAAAAAAAGTGAAAAAACAGCGTAACTTCCCTAAAAATGGCCCGATCATGCTGATTTTCAAACTTGACATACGTATTATGAATATTCATCAGTTCTCTAAGTTTCAAGCCAAAAAGTAAAATGGTTTTCCACTTATCGTGTTATCGGTGCTGCATATATGCTGAAAACAGTGAAAAAACAGCATAACTTCCCTAAAAATGACCCGATCATGCTGATTTTCGAACTTGACCTGCATATTATGAATATTTATCAATTCTGTAATTTTCAAACCAAAATAAAAAAAAAAATTTCCACTTATCGTGTTATCGGTAAAAGTGCACGGCGACGACGACAACAGACGCAGGTGATGGCTATATGTACAGACACATCTGTGTCTGTACATAAAAAACTATAACTTTTGTGAAAATGGTCCAATCAAGCTGATTTTCAAACTTGACCTGCATATTATGAATATTCATCAGTTCTGTAAGTTTCAAGCCAAAAGGTAAAAGGATTTTCCACTTATCGTGTTATTGGTGTTGCATATATGCGGAAAAAGTGAAAAAAAAAAGCATAACTTCCATAAAAATTGCCCGATCATGCCGATTTTCGAACTTGATCTGCATATTATAAATATTCGTCAGTTCTGTAAGTTTCAAGCCAAAAGGTAAAACGGTTATTCACTTACATCTGTGTCTATACATAAAAACAAATGAGTACTTTTTTATCAAATGACTCTATTTTACTAAATTTTTACATATGAGCAACTTTTATAACATATGAGACATTATTTTGTCAACAGAAAATAATATTGTGAAAACCAACAGGGATTAAAGCTATGCAAATATACATGCATATTTGTGGCAAAAAAAGGGTTATTTTTTATTTTCGGAACATCGATATGGTGATTTATTTTTCACTTCTAGATCAGTACATATACACTGTACAGTTGGCCAACAAACACACTACCCACTTTTAAAAACAGGACCAATTTTAACAAATAATATTTTATAAATTTACCCAAGGTCAGCAGTTTTTTCACCAATACCATGTTATTCCTGTACCAATCCATATTTGCATTTAAATCAACATTTGTTTTTATAAGAATAATTTTTGGTAGCAAGCCACTTCATGTATGCAAAAGCTTGCACATTGAACTTAATATACCTTACTTTTGGTGCATGGTTCAATCCTACTGTTAAAATAATATGACAAACTTAGTTATACTGATGATCAATAAATATTATTATTATCATTAGCATCAGCTAGCACAGCACAAAAATATTTTTCATCCCTTAAAAGAAAGTCAGAGGTTGTGATGGTGCTCAATGCCATACAGCATTTGGAAATGACACGTGTAGGTGCTTCTGTCATAATAATTGCAGTCCAAGGAATAGCAAAATGATTAATCCTGGTCCTATTCATGTTTTTCAAGCCTAGAGAAATATTTAATTAAAAAGTTTAAAAAAGTAACATTAAACACTTTTTAAACTGCAAATATCTTTCCACACACACACAACAATATGAGCCAGTGTCTCCCAGGCTGTACTAAAACTGCATTTTATTTAATACAAAAGAAAACTAGAGGATCAGAGAGGCGATACCGCCTCCGAATATTGTACCACCAGCTGGAGCAAGCGCATTCGTATAGACCCCCACATACACAAAATAAGGGGTGCAGCCACCAGTCTTGTGCTTGACAAGCTGTAAAAATGCAATCAACAAGAATTTTCAAAATATGCAAAAAATATATATAACTAAAAATGGTGCAATCAAAGTTAAGTTCATTGTAAGGTAGGTCAAAGGTCAATTTCAAGGTCACAGTAAATTGCCAGTATATGACTTCCTATCCAACTTCAATAGTAACTATGGACCTATCTCTGCCAGTTTTGGAGATAAAAGGGAAGCAAAATTTGCAAAGTTCAGTTCATGGTGAAAAGTAGGTCAAAGGTCAATTTCAAGGTCACATTTAGATTGCCAGTATATGACTTCCTATTCAACTTCAATAGTAACTATGGACCTATCTCTGCCAGTTTTGGAGATAAAAGGGAAGCAAAATTTGCAAAGTTCAGTTCATGGTGAAAAGAAGGTCAAAGGTCAATTTCAAGGTCACAGTAAAATTGCCAGTATATGACTTCCTATGCAAGTTCAATAGTAACTATGGACCTATCTCTGCCAGTTTTGGAGATAAAAGGGAAGCAAATTTTGCAAAGTTCAGTTCAAGGTGAAAAGTAGGTCAAAGGTCAATTTCAAGGTCACAGTAAAATTGCCAGTATATGACTTCCTATTCAACTTCAATAGTAACTATGGACCTATCTCTGCCAGTTTTGGAGATAAAAGGGAAGCAAAATTTGCAAAGTTCAGTTCATGGTGATAAGTAGGTCAAAGGTCAATTTCAAGGTCACAGTAAGATTGCCAGTATATGACTTCCTATTCAACTTCAATAGTAACTATGGACCTATCTCTGCCAGTTTTGGAGATAAAAGGGAAGCAAAATTTGCAAAGTTCAGTTCATGGTGAAAAGTAGGTCAAAGGTCAATGTCAAGGTCACAGTAAGATTGCCAGTATATGACTTCCTATTCAACTTCAATAGTAACTATGGACCTATCTCTGCCAGTTTTGGAGATATAAGGGACTAAATGTTATAATTTTGGAGTTACCATAATGTGCCATAAATTTCCTACAGAAAAAATTAATTAAAATAAAGAAAAGGTCATTTTGGTCAAAGTTCTTGAAATGGGAGGTTCTCTGAAGTTGCAGAAGTTTAAATTTGATAAAATAATGTCATTTTTGACCACAAGTTGTCTGCTTTGCCAAGCATTATGTTTTATTTTTCCGGAGTTCAAAATTTATTATCCATTACCGTACTGCACATTTTTACGGAAGCCGACTGGTGCCATATGTTGAAAAAAAAAATTATCTCGAAATTTCGAGATAGCATTTTTTTTGTTCAAATTTCAAAATACTATCTCGAAATTTCGAGATAAATTTTTTTGCTCAAATATCAAAATGCTATCTCGAAATTTCGAGATAATTTTTTTTTGTTCAAATTTCAAAATGCTATCTCGAAATTTCGAGATAAAAAATTTTTTTGTTCAAATTTCAAAATAGTATCTTGAAATTTCGAGATAATTTTTTTTTCTACATATGGCACCAGTCGGCTTCCGTACATTTTCCTTTCACCACCAATATGTACTTTCTGATACAGCGTAACTCGAAAACCGTATGGAATACAAAAAAACCGAGACCACCTCCAGTGTTGGGCTTTACATGCTCTACAAAATGCAAAAAAGAATGGGTCTCTAGCATTAACGGTTCCCGAATTAGAGACAGTTTTCAGTTTCGGTATCTTATGGCCGCTACTCCTGTGAAAATGCACCGATTGACCCCAAATTCACGGAGATGAAAGATGACCTGAAGGGTAACACTTTCCAATAATATTATTGGTTAAGTCTGTGTGGCGTCTGAATAACAGGGCAAAAAAATTTTTTTTCGTAAAAAATTTCATTTTTTTGAAAATTTTGACCCATTTGACCTTGAAGTAAAGGTCAAAGGTCAAATCCGAGGGTATATTTGAAATCTACACATATGACTTTTGGAAAGCCGTCTATAGAAATTTTTCCCGTAACTCCTTCTGTAGGGTAGATAATTAGCATTTAATTTTGCCATTTTTAGACAAGGGTGCATTGCAATGAGTGCCACACCCAGACCCCAATACCGACAAAGCCCAAATTTTACGTGGAACGAGTTGAGATTATAGGTGACCTAAATCCATGAGATGGGTACGGGGGCCCTTACCGTCTAGGAGGAGAAGCGGTAACGGTAACATGGCGGCGGAGCCGGCGGAACGGACCGGACGGGACCGAAACCATGTGTACCGCCAGCGCTAACGCTGGTGGTAAATTTTTTTGTTCAAATTTCAAAATAGTATCTCGAAATTTCGAGATAATTTTTTTTTCTACATATGGCACCAGTGGGCTTCCGTACATTTTCCTTTCACCACCAATATGTACTTTTTGATACAGCGTAACTCGAAAACCGTATGGAATACAAAAAAACCGAGACCACCTCCAGTGTTGGGCTTTACATGCTCTACAAAATGCAAAAAAGAATGGGTCTCTAGCATTAACGGTTCCCGAATTAGAGACAGTTTTCAGTTTCGGTATCTTATGGCCGCTACTCCTGTGAAAATGCACCGATTGACCCCAAATTCACGGAGATGAAAGATGACCTGAAGGGTAACACTTTCCAATAATATTATTGGTTAAGTCTGTGTGGTGTCTGAATAACAGGGCAAAAAATTTTTTTTTCGTAAAAAATTTCATTTTTTTGAAAATTTTGGCCCATTTGACCTTGAAGTAAAGGTCAAAGGTCAAATCCGAGGGTATATTTGAAATCTACACATATGACTTTTGGAAAGCCGTCTGTAGAAATTTTTCCCGTAACTCCTTCCGTAGGGTAGATAATTAGCATTTAATTTTGCCATTTTTGGACAAGGGTGCATTGCAATGAGTGCCACACCCAGACCCCAATACCGACAAAGCCCAAATTTTACGTGGAACGAGTTGAGATTATAGGTGACCTAAATCCATGAGATGGGTATGGGGGGCCTTACCGTCTAGGAGGAGAAGCGGTAACGGTAGCCGTCCGGCGGAGCCGGCGGAACGATCCGGACGAGACCGAAACCATGTGTACCGCCAGCGCTAACGCTGGTGGTACAAATACTTCCAACAACTGCTTCCTTCCATGTTTCCCTTCACTGTTTCGAGGTTGTTCAAGAGAAATAAACTAAAATTCAACAGAACAGTGTTTCTAAACACTCAAATTACAAAAATGCTCAACAGAAGACTGCACCTAAATGGTATAAAAATCAATCAATTTGAATAAGATGCCACCTACATATTCACTACAGTACCAATGTATGTTAAATAGTGCACGTTGCCTTTACTTACTTTACCCAGGAAATGACAAAGAAAACAACCATCAACATGTTCCTTTCAATGATAACTATTCTAAGTTTATTCATTACTGCAAGTAAAAAAAAAGGAAAGGTTTTGTAAAAGACTGAATTATGCAATATAAACAATAAACAAACTTTATGATCAAGAAATATATTGGTCTATATGAGTATCACATCATTAAGTGAACTGTTCATTGTTCATGTCATAGAGGCGAACTGCCCACATAAGATCACAAAAGATATGAAGAGCTGTACACTGTGGCCATCAAAATCACTCAGCTTCAGGTACACGGCTTCACACTTAAGTACAGATTCATATTTAAGAGTACATGAGGAAAAATTTTACTTCAATCCAAAAGCAGGCTGCATGAAAACTACCGTACCAAGTGCTAATAAGTTGATGTGTTTTTACAAATACATAATCTCAATTTCAAATTTCATTGAAGGAATATAAACAGGAATTGAGGTATATCGTTTCTGGTACTGTCTGGTACCATGTATGATGCAGATAAAGAAATGCCTTTAATAATTTTGTTCTCCGTTGAAAATGCATACTATGTATTAAACGTTAATTTTAAACCATTTGTAATTTTTTCACTGCACTCTCTATTGATGAATTGCCTGCAGATAAGTAAGGTGGAAAGGATAACACGTGGCTTTGTTTGCTGGCTAGCTGGCTGGAGCTGCTGTCAGGTAGACTGGGATCACATTGGCTAGATCACAACATATGGAGTCCAAATGAGAACAGGGGCAAAGGTGGCTGCTTGGGGGAGGGGTGAATTCATCAGTTTGCTGTCTGCAGTGCCAAGGGCGGTGGTAGATGCACTGGGGTACTCTGCTACAGGTGTAAGACATCTACACATGAATCACTGGATGACATGAATCACTAATTAATCCTGAATGACAGGTCTATACCAGTTCTCTTGCTGCCTTGTGACCACTCCCTGAAAAATGCACAACAGATAAAACTGATTTTAATAAAATGTGAAACAAGCAAAAAGTTCAGGCCCATGAGAGTTCAAGTTAACACTTTGAAAATGCCAGAATAAGAAAAATTAAAATATTTTAAAAATACTATACATTTAATGGAAAAAAGATAATCCTATAGAGCTGGTTTTCTAATTTGAGCATCGCAGGATAACCAAGACTGCAAGCCTCATGGCAGGACAACCGAGACTGCAAGCATCATGGCAGGACAACCTAGACTGCCAAAACATGGCAAGACAAGTGAGACTGACAGTATCATGGCAGGACAACTGAAACTTGCAGAACATGGCGGGATAACCGAGAATGCTAGCTTCATGGATTCACTGGCAGCCAGTGTAATCCTTTCAGAATGGGAGTGATATGGTGTGCACTATTGCACTTTATTTGACAAACTAGTCTTGCAGCTGAGTTTTGAATAACTACTATAGTCACATGTACTAAAGAGGATACTTGCAGTAATCTTACCTTGATGATTTACTAATTTTTCAGTGGTTCTGTTATTTAGCACTTTCCTTACTTTTCCAATGCGCCATAGTGCCTATAAGATGCTGATTTTCACATTTCAGATACATGCTTCCCCACAGTGCCATTTTCATTGAGGGTAACTCCCAGATCTTTTACAGAATTAGATGGTTTTATAAGAACATCTCCTATGCAATGTTGGCATTTGTGCATTTTTCCTATTTGCTTTGAACCTTGATGTAAACCATATCAACTTGGCTTTAGTATCATTTAAAGCCAACATGTTCACTTTCATCCATTCTCGAATTTCTGCAAGACAAGCTTCCATAGAAGTGATTGTTGCAGACTGGTTGCTCTTGCATGTAATATAGACTTGTATCATCTGCAAAAATGACAGTGTTCAGACCATGTTTAAGTATATCTTCTACAGGTAACATGTATAATGAAAACAGGATTGGACCTAACACAGCATCAAGGCAGGACCACTGAAAACTGCCAGAACATGGCAAGCCAAGCGAGACTGCCAGCATCATGGCAGGACAACTGAGACTTCCAGAACAAGGAAGGACAACCAAGACTGCCAGCTTCACAGCAGGACATTCAACACTTCCAGCATCATGGCAGGACAACTGAGACTGCCAGCATCATGGCAGGTTAACCCAGACTGCCAGAACATTGAAGGACAACTGAGACTGCCAGCATCAACTTCACCATAACTTTTGAGAGACCACTTCTCTAAAACAATCTTCTAAAATAAGGTCATTCTCAGAATAAAAACTTGTGGAGAGCCTTGGTGAGTTAAAACAGAGGTTTGGAAAAATGGATTGGACTTTGTGTATGGATCACCTTAAAATAATACCAGATCTGTATAATCAATCCTCTATTTCACTGGCAGCCAGTGTAATCTTTCACAATGGGAGTGATAGGGTGTGTACTATTGCACTTTATTTGAAAAAACCAGTCTTGCAGCTGAGTTTTGAATAACTTGTAATTATTTTAATCTGATAGTCACATATACCCAAGAGTAGACCATTGCAGTAATCTTATCTTGATGATTTAAATGCATTTTCTAATTTTTCAGTGGATTTGTCATTTAACACTTTCCTAACTTTTCCAATGCGCCATAGTGCATAAGATGCCGATTTTCACACTTCAGATACATGCTTCCCCACAGTTCCATTTTCATTGAGGGTAACTCCCAGATCTTTTACAGAACTAGATGGTTTTATAAAACTCTGCAAGAACATAAGAACATCTCCTATGCAATGTTGGCATTTGCTGCATTTTTCCTATTTGCCTTGAACCTTGATACAAACCATATCAACTCAGTATTAGCATCATTCAAAGCCAACATGTTCACTTTCATCCATTCTCGAAAAACTCCCCAAGACAAACCTCCATAGGAGTGATTGTTGCAGACTGGTTGCTCTTGCATCTAATACAAACGAGTGTCATCTGCAAAAAGTATGTGTTCAGAACATGTTTCAGTATGTTATCTTCTACAGCTAACATGTATAATAATGACAATAAGATTGGACCTAACATAGCATCATGGCAGGGCAGCCTGTCCGGAACCGCGCAAATTTAGATATAAACGTAATTTATCCACACTGACAAAAAATGACCAGTTTCAATCGTTTGATGTGAACTCGTTGCCTGCTCAGGTACATTCTCATTCTCTATTGAATATTACACACTTTTAGTACGTACTCCAGCCAATGGCTTCATGCAATTCTTATCACTGGCTTCTTAATGCGACAGGTAAACAAGCCTTACCAAGCCTCTTCAAAACTGACACAATGTATTATAGAGAATACCATAAAAGTTATGACTTGAAATTATTGACATCGTCCATGAATTATTAAATGTCTCCGAGAACATGGCAGGAAAACCCAGATTGCCAGAACATGGCAGGACCATCGAGACTGCCAGAACATGGCAGAACAACCCAGACTGCCAGAACATGGCAGGACCATCGAGACTGCCAGAACATGGCAGGACCATCGAGACTGCCAGAACATGGCAGGACAACCCAGACTGCCAGAACATGGCAGAAACATCGAGACTGCCAGAACATGGCAGGACAACCCAGACTGCCAGAACATGGCAGGACCATCGAGACTGCCAGAACATGGCAGGACCATCGAGACTGCCAGAACATGGCAGGACAACCCAGACTGCCAGAACATGGCAGGACAACCCAGACTGCCAGAACATGGCAGGACAACCCAGACTGCCAATGTCATGGCAGGACGACCGGGACTGCCAGTGTCATGGCAGGACGACCGGGACTGCCAATGTCATGGCAGGACGACCGGGACTGCCAATGTCATGGCAGGACGACCGAGACTGCCAATGTCATGGCAGGACAACCGAGACTGCCAATGTCATGGCAGGACAACCAGGACTGCCAATGTCATGGCAGGACAACCGAGACTGCCAATGTCATGGCAGGACAACCGAGACTGCCAATGTCATGGCAGGACAACCGAGACTGCCAATGTCATGGCAGGACAACCGAGACTGCCAATGTCATGGCAGGACAACCAGGACTGCCAATGTCATGGCAGGACAACCGAGACTGCCAATGTCATGGCAGGACAACCGAGACTGCCAATGTCATGGCAGGACAACCGAGACTGCCAATGTCATGGCAGGACAACCAGGACTGCCAATGTCATGGCAGGACAACCAGGACTGCCAATGTCATGGCAGGACAACCGAGACTGCCAATGTCATGGCAGGACATCCGAGACTGCCAATGTCATGGCAGGACAACCAGGACTGCCAATGTCATGGCAGGACATCCGAGACTGCCAATGTCATGGCAGGACAACCGAGACTGCCAATGTCATGGCAGGACAACCGAGACTGCCAATGTCATGGCAGGACAACCAGGACTGGCAATGTCATGGCAGGACAACCAGGACTGCCAGTGTAGAATGACTGGGACTGCCAGTTTCATGGCAGGATGACCTTAACTGCCAGCACCTTGGCAGGACAATCAAGACTGCCAAAACATGGCAGGGCAATTAAAACTGCCAGAACATGGAAGGGCAACCCAGACTGCCAGAACATGGCAGGACAATCTAGACTGCCAGCTTCATGGCAGGTCAGCCGAACTTGCCATCAGAATGACAGGACAGCCGAACCTGCCAGAACTCTGGCAGGACAACGAAGGCTGCCAGCATCATGGCAAGACAACCTAGACTGCCAGAACATGGCAGGACTACCGAGACTGCCAGAACATGGCAGGACAATCTAGACTGCCAGTTTCATGGCAGGTCAGCCGAACCTGCCATCAGAATGACAGGACAGCCGAATCTGCCAGAACTCTGGCAGGACAACCAAGGCTGCCAGCATCATGGCAAGACAACCTAGACTGCCAGAACATGGCAGGACAACCGAGACTGCCAGAACATGGCAGGACAATCTAGACTGCCAGTTTCATGGCAGGTCAGCCGAACCTGCCATCAGAATGACAGGACAGCCGAATCTGCCAGAACTCTGACAGGACAACCAAGGCTGCCAGCATTATGGCAAGACAACCTAGACTGCCAGAACATGGCAGGACAACCGAGACTGCCAGAACATGGCAGGACAATCTAGACTGCCAGTTTCATGGCAGGTCAGCCGAACCTGCCATCAGAATGACAGGACAGCCGAATCTGCCAGAACTCTGGCAGGACAACCAAGGCTGCCAGCATCATGGCAAGACAACCTAGACTGCCAGAACATGGCAGGACAACCGAGACTGCCAGAACATGGCAGGACAATCTAGACTGCCAGTTTCATGGCAGGTCAGCCGAACCTGCCATCAGAATGACAGGACAGCCGAATCTGCCAGAACTCTGGCAGGACAACCAAGGCTGCCAGCATCATGGCAAGACAACCTAGACTGCCAGAACATGGCAGGACAACCGAGACTGCCAGAACATGGCAGGACAATCTAGACTGCCAGTTTCATGGCAGGTCAGCCGAACCTGCCATCAGAATGACAGGACAGCCGAATCTGCCAGAACTCTGGCAGGACAACCAAGGCTGCCAGCATCATGGCAAGACAACCTAGACTGCCAGAACATGGCAGGACAACCGAGACTGCCAGAACATGGCAGGACAATCTAGACTGCCAGTTTCATGGCAGGTCAGCCGAACCTGCCATCAGAATGACAGGACAGCCGAATCTGCCAGAACTCTGACAGGACAACCAAGGCTGCCAGCATTATGGCAAGACAACCTAGACTGCCAGAACATGACAGGACAACCGAGACTGCCAGAACATGGCAGGACAATCTAGACTGCCAGTTTCATGGCAGGTCAGCCGAACCTGCCATCAGAATGACAGGACAGCCGAATCTGCCAGAACTCTGACAGGACAACCAAGGCTGCCAGCATTATGGCAAGACAACCTAGACTGCCAGAACATGACAGGACAACCGAGACTGCCAGAACATGGCAGGACAATCTAGACTGCCAGTTTCATGGCAGGTCAGCCGAACCTGCCATCAGAATGACAGGACAGCCGAATCTGCCAGAACTCTGACAGGACAACCAAGGCTGCCAGCATTATGGCAAGACAACCTAGACTGCCAGAACATGGCAGGATAACCGAGACTGCCAGAACATGGCAGGACAATCTAGACTGCCAGTTTCGTGGCAGGTCAGCCGAACCTGCCATCAGAATGACAGGACAGCCGAATCTGCCAGAACTCTGGCAGGACAACCAAGGCTGCCAGCATTATGGCAAGACAACCTAGACTGCCAGAACATGGCAGGACAACCAAGACTGCCAGAACATGGCAGGACAATCTAGACTGCCAGTTTCGTGGCAGGTCAGCCGAACCTGCCATCAGAATGACAGGACAGCCGAATCTGCCAGAACTCTGGCAGGACAACCAAGGCTGCCAGCATTATGGCAAGACAACCTAGACTGCCAGAACATGGCAGGACAATCTAGACTGCCAGTTTCGTGGCAGGTCAGCCGAACCTGCCATCAGAATGACAGGACAGCCGAATCTGCCAGAACTCTGGCAGGACAACCAAGGCTGCCAGCATTATGGCAAGACAACCTAGACTGCCAGAACATGGCAGGACAACCGAGACTGCCAGAACATGGCAGGACAATCTAGACTGCCAGTTTCGTGGCAGGTCAGCCGAACCTGCCATCAGAATGACAGGACAGCCGAATCTGCCAGAACTCTGGCAGGACAACCAAGGCTGCCAGCATTATGGCAAGACAACCTAGACTGCCAGAACATGGCAGGACAACCGAGACTGCCAGAACATGGCAGGACAATCTAGATTGCCAGTTTCGTGGCAGGTCAGCCGAACCTGCCATCAGAATGACAGGACAGCCGAATCTGCCAGAACTCTAGCAGGACAACCGAGTCTGCCATCAGAATGGTAGGACAACCCAATCTGCCAGAACTCTGCCTGGACAACTAAGTCTGCCAGCAAAATGGCAGTCTGGATATGAAGCCTAGATCTCTCATGGAGCATATATCCTATTTCCCGGAAACGCAGTAGTTTGGAGTGCCTGAAATTAAAAGAAGAAAATCACATTAAAATACAATTATATATATATATATATATATATATATATATATATGATAAAGCAATATGTAGATCATTACAACATCTTATTTTGGCATTTATATATAAAATTCTATTCAACTTTAAAATAATATGAACATATTTTCTTCAAGCACCACATTTTCTTCAGTAGAGGACTTAACAATGCTTGCCAACAAGGGGGCTGTTTATGCCTCTGTAACAATCTCTTAACAGATTATTACCAGAAAACAACTTTTTAGAAAACATAAATATCAGCCAAAATGATCTGATAAAGAAATTCATCAGCCTTCCAAAACATTTTATTTTTTGAAAATTAAGCAGGCCAATCATAAGTTATTACATTTAAAAGAATGCTAACTAGTCGCCCACAAAATTTTGAATAAGACTGGTATGCAAGCATACGTAACAGTTGCAGCCAAAAGGGTCAACTAATTGCCTAATCAATTAAACAAAATTGGCATAACTTTTGAATGGAGTAAAATATCCATTAAAATTTTCTGGAAAGTTAAAGTATGCCAAGAAGAATCTGATAAGAGGACAGCGGAGACTTGGATGGAAATGATTCTAAAAAATGTGCCATCACTAAAAACAAAAATAATGGCTTCTAAGGAATGGATCTGTTGCAATGGAAATCGACATTATGATAGCTGTTGCTAAGGTAACAGTTTGAATAATTTTTTTACACATTATCATGAATTTTTTAACTGAATATGAAGATGGAAACACTCTTGGTACTCTAATTTATGAATTTAAAGTAAACAAATACCATGTCACTGTTGCCATAGCAACCAATATTACAATGACAATTGCATATACAATTTTAAGGTTTAATTAGTAAAAAATGCCAGAATGCACAATGAAAATAAGTAATATCCGTTTTTTTGGTAAGTTACCATTTTGCTGTTTTCTGTTAAAGCACCTATAACCCCTCAGTCAAACGGTTGGTTCATTCTCTGCATGAATATGTGGCCAAATACGAGGAAATAACACAGCCTGAGTCTATCGTTTCCAGGAATGCACTGACATATTACAATATTTTATTGCTTAATACGCATTTGTATGTTTAAATTTCTTTAAATGAACAGGACATTTTCATACTTTGAAAAAGTCGTTGTCCTCTCCCATAAAACAAAGCCCATAAAATGAATGTACATTGTAGATACCTACCCAATAGTTTTGAACTGTTGAAGACGGATGTTTAGTTCAGACCTTTTGGCAGCTAAAATAAGCCCATCACTTCCTCATTGGCAAATGCGTTTCCTCTCTAAAATAACAGAAAATTATTAAAACTTATAGTTGATTTTTGACTTCTAATGGAGAGTGTATTTGACGTTTGTACAATGTTTCTACGGTCATAAGGACTAAACCGCGAACTGCATCATTTGGGCCAACGTCGTCAACACAAAATACGCAACGTTATCTTATATCATGTATGGAAGGCAAATGCAACTTGTTAGTTGATGTCATTTTTTGTGCTTAATTTTTGGCTGACATGTGGAAAATATAGCAACGTACCCTGAATATCTGTCTCCTCCATCTTCTACAGACCTCTTTCTGAACACCTCTCACCTGAATTACATAATAATGTTCATATACCCTGTGGGAGCAGACGGCTCGTCTGATGGCGGTTATTTAGGAAATTATTAGTTTTGGCCTCGTTTTCAAAAAGGGGGCTACAGCTCCAAGAGAAAATGGCGGGAGAGAAAGGCACAGAGACCAGTAAGATGTAGAGGTGTTTATACAATTGCCTTTTGAGTTTTATACTAATAAACTTTACGAGACGATACAGTATATAATTGTGTAACATTTTATACAGCATAAGAATATCCTTGTATCAATTTCACTGAATATTCTCCTAAGATAAAATGGCGGCACACACAACGTAATTGTAAACATAGACTTTTGAATTGTACCAAAGGTAGCTTAATGGGTTTTTTCTTTATCTGTTCCTGTTTTATCATAATTTGGCATTCATTTTTGAACATGTAAGTTTTTTAAAATGTGCGATGGCCTGTAACTTGTAGATTTTCAACATTTCCAACAAGCTTTATATTCACTGGTAATGATAATTTTGTCAATTGAGTGATGGCAGTAGCGTTCTGGTGTCATGTGTGGAATGAATGTCACAATGTAAGTTAAATATTTGTTACTTGGCTTTTTATGTAATTTCTTCATGTTTTATTGTGAGTAAGTTGAAGTGGTTTGCGGAATGACATTGTCACCCGTCCTGTATACACATATGCTGTACGTACATTGTATGTGCATATGGTGGTGTACCAGTAGTTGTTTGCAAGGCGGGTGGGGGGGGGGGGGGGGGGGGGGGGAGGGGGAGGGGAGGCATTGAAACTAGTAGTTGTGAAAGATACAGTATTGTAAACTAACCATAGGCATGTTTTAAAATATATGAATCTTAAATTTTAGCTTTAAACATGTTTACTTTTTTGCCCAGGGTGTGGGGGGTGTGCAAATGTATTGTGTTAATTTTCAGAAAAAAACATAAAGCCAAAATAAGTTTTATTGTACCATTGGTTTGGCGTTTTGGGTGGAATCATGTCATAAAATGGCAATATAACACAGATGAATAATATGTGTGTTTGCATGTCTTGTCAATAAGTGATAGGCAAATAATCATTTAAGGGACAGTTGGTTTTCACCATTACGGAATTGTTTTTGTTAACCCACTGGATTTGTCAGCAAAACTTTGGTTTTTAGTCTGGATTAGGGAACCAATCTTAATGCTCTTGAGGATATGGCAGCACGTGTGTTTTGTTATCATACCCTTATTTTCCATTTTTTTATTGCAAATTTAAACATTGGGAAAACTTTGGAGGTACTGAAGGTCCGGAGGACCTGCACTTCATGTTCCAGAAATCTACAGGTCGTAATTCTGTGGAGGTCTGTCAGTCGGTGCTTAAATATGATTAATTTTTCTCTCTCCCTTTCTCTCTCTTCTTCAGTCAATGTTTATGCATAATTCATTGCTCTCTCTCTCTCTGTCTCTCTCTCACACACATACACACACACACACACACACACACACACACACACACCTGCAAATGCATCACTTCTAAGTTTGTGCCTTTAAAAGGAAATTACAGTTGTTCCACAAAAATAAAGAACATATAGTAAACACTCAATCTTTTTGAAGGGAAAAATTATCAAACATTCAGATACATCATTCCATAAGTACAATATTTATTCTTTATAGCGTTTGTGGTGCTTTTACTGCATAGAATATAATTGTATAGTAGGATGTTTATAATTTTGTTTGTACCATACCATAGGAATGATCTGATTTTTAGAAATTATGACTTTGAAAATACTGAATACAATATTTGTAAAAATCACAACTTTTTCATATTGAAATTACTATTTAATGGGAAGATGTAGATCGTCTGTAAAACTCATCTTTTTAAATTTTTAATTATTGTCCATTAAATGAAGCAGGACCTTCAATGATTAGGGCATGATAGTGGGTACACCACAATTTGTGGTGCCCTGACTTGCATGTGTTTTCTAACATTTTCAGGCCTTGATTCAAATTGGGTTTTTAATTGATGATGGGTGTTCAACTTTGCCCAAAGTTCAATTCCAGATAAACTTTGTTTATCAATACTGTCATGAATTAAGTATAAATAGTGCAGTTTAAGGTAAAGATTGATTGTAAATGGTGCTGTTTAAGTTTACCTATTACAAATATTGCAATTAATTATTATTAATTTCAATGTGTATGTGTGTGAGCGTGCGATAAATAGTTAGATATTTTTAGAGATATTCTGTTGAAAACTTAATTAATTTCTTCTAGGCTTGAATAGAATGAATAGGACCAGGATTATTCCTGTTGCCATGTCTTAACCTACAATTATCATAACAAAAGCTTCATCATTTCTAAATGCTGTGTAGCAATGAACACCATCACAACCTCTGCAATACTTCTAAGGGATGAAAAATATGTTCTTGAGCTGTGCTCTTGCTAATATTAATAGTTATTGCTTATCAGTATATAGAAATGCAGTTTGTTATCATTTTAGTGTAAGAGGTATATGCACAGGCCTGTAGCCAGCAGTTTCAAAGGGGGGGGGGGTCTTTTTTCTGAAAAAGTGGACCTTTAACCATATAATCCCTATGTACCTAGGTCAAATTTTACCCAGAGTGGACCTTTTTCCAGCAAAAATGGGGGTTCTTTCGAACCCCCCGAACCCCCCTGGCTACGGGCCTGATGCAACTAAATGTTTTAGTTGTTAGTTAAATGTTTCATGCATTGTTTTATTTCTAATGTGCAAGTTTTTATACATATGTTGTTTACAGACAAAATCTACTTATCAAAAAATAAAACAAGTTGGAATTATGAATTTTTAGGGTGCAAGTCACATCTTGGTCCTTGTAGCTGTTGACTCTCAGGATGCAAGTCTTGGTCCTTGTAGCTGTTGACTCTCAGGGTGCGAGTTTTGGTCCTTGTAGCTGTTGATTTTCAGGGTGCGAGTTTTGGTCCCTTTAATATATCTCCGCCTCTCACATGCCTCCCCATGATTCTGGTTGAATGGAGCCAAGATTCAGTTATGATTTTATACATATATTAAACATGCACATTCATGCACACACACTAACATGTACACGTACTACATGTGCACAATGTTGCTCAAGCAAGCTGGTCTTTAAAATACTAAATCTGGTCTTCATGAAAATAATCAATTTTTCTAATGAATAGTCTTTGAATGAATTTTCACTCATGCAATTCTGTATTTTTGCCCAAATCCTATTAGTACACAGATAGTTTCTATTCCACATGTTTGTCTTCAGGCGACATAAAAGACAGAAAGAGTGTGTCAGATGCTGAGAGCATTAAAGAAAGAGGTAAGATGGTATACATCAAATTTAACAGGCATTCATTTATAACACACTTTAAAAATGTACCCACACAATAAGCTGATTCTCTTGCACAATCACTGAGTTAATTCACTGTTATCTATTTTTATTGAATGTATATCTTAGAATACATGTATGTGATATCCTTATTGTGGACAAGTATGGCTTCTTTTTTTTCTTCAGATGATGTTAAAGACACAACAGCTGTGACACTCAGACATGAAGGAGAGAGGTTAAGGCAGCAGGGGCAATAGAATAGGGATCTATTTATTACACTGATGGAATGTGACTGTGAATGTACACACACACACACACACACACACACACACACGAGCATACACACTCCTTGTGTTGTGCCAACACAGTTTGTGCTTTTTGCGAGTTTAAAATGATACTTGGCAAATTTGTTAACTCTAAACAATGGTAAATATTTTGATGCAGTTTCATATGTGAAATAAGATGCATTGACTGCTTATTGAAGGTAATTTATTATTGCATATTAGTAAGTAATACTGTGTCATATATTTCAGCTCCCAAGGACTGCTGCCAATCAAGGTGGAGGAAGATGTTAAATCTTTTCACATCTTGCTTCAGATGCAGGCCAAGAACAGAAATGGTTATTATTATCATCATTCATTATTAAATCTCACCATTTCAGACATTTAGAAATGAAAAAAATTACAGTACAGTATTTATAAAAGAACAGATTAATTATACGGTCACAAGAAAGTTCTTTTTTTGTTTCCTTGCTTTAATGACATCATAACAAAGTTAACTTTAAAAGAGTTTTGGAGAAAAACTTAGTCAAACAGCTGGTAAAACTGTTCATGAAAGCAGTAATTATGTGATAGTAGTTAGGAGCTAGTGGTTGTAGAGTTACTGTCAACATCTTTTTACAGCTAATACATTTTAACTGAATTATATTTTAATATTTTCATCACATCTATTATTAGCTCTGTGGCATCCAGTTTGAACACTTCAGAATATCATTTTCTTAAAATACTTTTATTTTACTGGTACAATAAAATATTGATTATATGTTATTAAATGGGTTTTGTCTTTCTTTCTTTTCTAAATAAAAGAGAAAATTTTGCTAAAAAGGTGATTTTAAAATTAATAAGTAGCCAGCAATGTTGAAGGGTGGGATGCTGAAGGGGGGTTGTCGTTATCCAAAAAAGTGGATTTTCTTTACTTGTTTAGTTGATCCAAGTTAGGATACGTCACAGTAATGGTACCATGATAGGTTTTGGACCCTTTCTAGCAAAAAGGGCAATTTTTTCAAACCCACATCCTTAAATATGGGCCTAAACAAATAATTTGGCCTGTATAACATAAATGAATTTTGATTATAGTTGAAAAACTTTGACTTTCATCCAAACTTTTTTTCATTTATTACTATATCCATTTGTGACTTTCAAATAATCTTTTTATTTTTATGAACTGTCCCTTAAAGTAGAAAATTACCTTCCTCCAATTTTAAATCTTTACATCACTCAACTAAAATAGAAATGTCCAAATTATGTCACTCTGCTTTCACTGAAACAAAAACAAACCGAACACTTGGTTATTGTCATGACAGGAAGTTTTATTACAATAAGTGTGCTAGATGTTAACAGCACTGAAGACAGAGCCCTGACAGAAATGTCTATACATTATTATGAACTCCTTTAATGCACTCATGAAACATACACATACAAACACTAGCTATAATACATACTTTTACTTGAAAAGATAATGCTGCAGTAAATTAGGGACCACAGTTGTAGATGTCTAAGTTTAAACATAATGAACAATTTGGAGAAGAATAAATACACATCAGGTATACAATGTAAAATGGCTAGTACAAGTGTAATCTTTCAAAAATGTAACTAAATCAAAGTCATGCTTGCTTTATACATAAAAGAAAATAACTTTATAAAAGAAGATTCAAAGAGAAAAAAATATTCAGAAAAATGGCTTAACTAATAAATGCACATATCAATTCCATTTTCAACTGTAATAATTTTGAACACAAATCTGTCACTCAAAAGGCTACACCTCACACTAACTGTTATCAGTAACAGGTAAACAATTCAGAGAAAACCATCAGAGAATAAAATATGGGGAAAATTACTAAGGACACCCAGGAGTCCCTCCTTTCACAAGGCAGATATTTAAGATTGTATAACCTTTGACACAAAGCCCAATACACAAATTGTGCAACAGTTAAGTACAGAGATATTATTCCCAAAGTCTGATATGATAAACACAGAAATTTTAAAAAATATCGCTGGAATTGGGGCAGTATTGTTTCATATGAAATTTACTAACAGCAGAGTAATAGACTGTAGAGACAGGCATACCTGGAAGAAAAGATGTCCCACACAAGCCCATCATTATATACCTTACTAGTCATATCATTTATTGTGTTGCAAGGAACCAGTCTGAAAAAGAAATGATAATACCGACATAATAAATGAAATTTATTTTCAGATAATCTGCCAGCTGGAGGTGTTTGGTATAGGGACTGTCCTATGTAATCAAATGAGTTTTTTTTTTTTTTTTTTTTTTTCTTAATTGAGGGTATCATATGGAGGAGTGATCACTGTTGATGGAAAACAAAATCATTAATTTACAAATCACAGTTAAAAAAACAGACAATGACTGTACATTTTAAGATAACTTGTAACGTTTACAAATAATGACCCCATTTTAATTAACTTTTATACATGTAATATTGAAAGCATTTTAATGCATTTTAATTAGCGTCTGGTGGCTACAGTGAAAGAACAGAAAAACTTCACAATGTTTTTAGCGCCACCAGTAAAATAATTGAGAGAGATCTCTCTCAATGATATCTTGCAAGGCAGAATGTAGAAAACAAGGAAACAAATTATGGGGATCCCACCTATCCAGCAAGTTCTCTTTTTAAATTCTTACCCAGCAATAGTAGACTGCTGACTTTTGAGGACAGTAAACAGTTTTAAGTAGTTTTTTTTTCTTTTTTGTCTCTCTGCAGTATCAAATATTAATTCCACTTTTAGGCCTAATTCATAAATATTTTAATGTCCAGTGCTTTATTTTAGTTTTATATATCATGAGTCAATAAGACACCTAAAACTTTCATGGAAAATAAACTGAAAATAAATCTGGAGATTTATTTTCAGAGTCCTTACGTAGGAAACATCGCGCTAGAGAACGGTATTAATTAAGGCATTTTTGTTAGAGGCATTTGTTTATTCTGCTTATTAAAATGAGAAGGGAAAATCAATATCTTTCATCGCATTTACTGGAAATAAAGCTGAAAGATATCTATCCCCTTCCCTACACAACATTTAACATGTAAGTAAATGCACATTTCCTTAGATAGACTTTTAAAACTCCATTCTGTGAATATGATATAACTAATATGCCGTTTCACTAAAGCCCCCTTTACACTGGACGGCGACCTTTCTGCGTCCCGCAGTAGGGGAAACTGGGGCTAGTTGGACCCCGGGGTAAGTTGCCCCCCCCCTCCCCCCCCCCCCGTCAATTTATGAAAAAGCATAACCACGAGGTAAAAATATTGGCCACTTACTCTTGTAAAGTGACCGTAGCCTGCAATGCTTAGAAAGTGTCGGACGTTAAAAAGTTTTACTTAAGCGGTGAGTCGAAATAAACGATTTTTGCACCAGAAGTAATTTTGTTTAAGAGATTTTAAAATCTATTTTCACAGAGATGGTCCTCGAAAACAGGTAAGAGAATTTAAATTCATTACTTTGCGTAATATGAAGCTTGATGAAATTATTGATCAAATAGGCCCATGATCATTATATAAAGCATGTTACTAGATATAGGTAAAAATTTACAAAGAATTAGCTTCATAGACACAGATAGCTTCTCGATCCTGGACAACATCTCGACGTGAATTCCAAGGGAAAAAAAGCATCGCCTGATGGGGCCTCAAGTACGGTTACCACTGTTACATAGTACTCTCTTTTTATATAAATGAAATTCATGATATGTGGACACTTTTGCAAGAAGTGAATTCTGTACAAAAAGTTCCGAGTAAAAAAAATTATTATGAGAGTCAGACTTAGAAAAAATTATAAGAAAAAAAAATTATCATATCAGCGCCCTCTATCATTTATCGCTGTCTTCACGGGGTCCGCCATATAGATAAACGTCCCAATAAAATATTCGTCCCGATAGATACGTCTCTATACATACACGTCTCAATAGATTTACGTCTCGTTAAATTTACGTTCCGATAGATCCACCAACAGATTCCTATAAAACCACGTATCTTTAGATCCAGGTACCGCTAGATCCATCTATCTGACATCGTAATTGGCTAAAAGGCCCATATCAACTTGTGGTACAGGTATGAGGCTTTCGAGTGATAGTCTGGCTGCAAATACTGACCCACTTAGTGATCTGACTTAATCACAACCTGATATTTATTATTTATTCATTTATTAATGTATTTATATATTTATTAGGTGTTCAAACAAGACATACATGTACGTTAGCGTCTACACTCTAAAGTTCGGGAACGCGTCGTAAACATGAAACAGAACACATTTTAAGTGTGCAAATATAACATTTTGAGAACGCATTAAACAGTGTTCTGGCACCTGAACACTAAGCATTGTGAAATATAGAACACATTTTTGTTCTTTTATTTATTTATTTTTTTTTTTTGTTTTGTTTTGTTTAGAACACATTTACATGTAAATTCAGAACACTTTTTACGTGTTCGAATGTTACATTTTAAGAACGCTTTAAACAGTGTTCTGACGCTAGAACAGTAAGCGTTGTGAAATATAGAACACATTTTTGTTCTTTTTATGTTCTTTCACAGAGTATTGTGTGAAAACGATCTAGTAGAATAATATATTGCTGGAAGGATTAATATGTGTACTGTCGCTTTAAAGAAGTGCATTTTATGTACTGAGTAGTATACCAACTATTTTGAGCAATAGTGTACCTGTAATGGATCTATCGGTATTTGGATCTAAAAATACGTGGATCTATAGGTGTGCGGATTTAAAGGACGTGGGTTTATGAGGACGTTGTATCTGTAGGGACGCAAATATATAGGACAGCAGTAAAAAATCGGATCTATCGGTATTTAAATCTAAAAAGACGTTTTTTTCCGTTTTTCCTTTATGTATCTATCGGTAACGGGAGTATAGGGACGTGTAATATTTTGGGACCAAATTTTATCCGTACGTACCCGTCTTCACTAGCACATTGTGATTGAATTCATGGACAACGTCACAATCATGTTGAGAATGTTTCTGAGGTCAAATACTGTAGCATTATCACTGTTGTAACTCAACTTCCTCTATTCTCCCGGACCATTACAAACCTGTCAACATTGACAACATACGTCCCCCACCCCGACACACACACACACACACAAACACACACACCTACTTTTTATGCTTGGGAAGGTAACGCCTCGGTTAGAAATGTGTTGTTACATGTAGCAGTTTGCTACAATAAAATACTTTGACTGTACAAAATGATATAGAAAAAAACGACAATTAAGAAATTTATTATATTTCAATTCAAGTCTTTCTATATTTCAAGAAATCCATCAGCTGTTTTACAACTTTATCATACTAACAGCCTGTTTTAATCAATAATTAAAACAAGTCAATTTTTGCGCTCCGATATTTCAGTCTCCGTTGTGTGGCTTTCGTCGGGGATTCAGCTTTTTTCATACCACAGGTAGAGGTGACACTCACGTCGTTAGCCTAACTTTCAATGTTACTGGAACATTTTTGAAATATTGTTGAGATTTCTTTGTGAAGTCCCAAATATCCCACTTCGCAAAAAATTCATTTTTAATTAAAAAATGAAATAATCATTCTGTCCTTCAAAACTGCACTACTTTTTTTAGCCCATTGTCTATGGGGACAGTTCGGCAAAGCACAAAATCGCATTCACTGGCACTTCTGTTTTATGTTTCCTGATCTATATTCTGGTTAGTCGGGCAAATAGGCCCTAGTGCATAAATGAAAATGTGCAATTTTCTAGCAAGTCGGCAAACATACTTGATGTGAAAATTAATCCCTGACAGTTTGTGTAGTTTAAAAATAGCGAACTTTGACTCCACGTACATCCTATCGGCACTTTTGGTTCCATTTGTAACCTTTTTTAGTTTTAGTTCCTTTCGTAGCGCTGACGCTTTGCTAGTTAAATTTAAATATCATATTGTCATTTTCAATGGATTATTAGGTAATTTCTTTTTAAACATTTCATCCCCCCTCTCCGTCTCGCGTTAAGTCTTCACTAACGCAATTGGCTGATATTTGTGGAGTCCGTCACAATCATGGTTGAGACAGCATCAAAATCAACACACCGCAGCCTCTGGCTACCCTCTACCAGGGTCATAGATTGAATTTTCAGTAGATATTCAAAGATACGCCTCTGGTTAAATAGATGACTAATTTCTGTACTGTAAAAGCAGAAAATGTCCACAGCATAATGACTTCGGCCCTGGTAGAGGGCAGTCATTGGATCATTTCCCAACTGAGATTGCTCATTTGAAAATGTCTTCACAGTGACAGAAAACATTTTGGGTTAGCAAAAAAGATAAAAAGATTAAAAACGCGTGCGAGAGAGGGGGGAGACATTAATAAAATCGAAAACCAGATTAATTCAAATACAAGTAGAAACATTTAGATGGACAATATTAAATTACACACAAGTATCTAGAACTAAATTCGGAAGTCGCCATTGGAGAGATTATCATTATGAGCGTTCTGCTAAAGCCAAGGCTACATTTTTCACAGACGCCTTACCATGAAATAGAAATTAATTTTCCGTATTTTTGTACTGTAAGTGTCTTTGGACGTTCTACACATTTCTGCCACATGACTTTAAAGTTAAAGTAACGGACGCCACACAAGTAGGGGCATATGGACAATACATGGACAACGTACGGACATCTTATACGACAAATGAAACCTAGGACTGGATATTTAGTAAATTTTAACTATATTTGTCCGGGAATTATGTGTGCATTTTCTAAATGTTTGCGGGCGCACCTGAGAGAAATTTCAGTCTCATATATTTGTATTTTTATCAAAAACTGTTTGTGCGCGCGCGCGTCTTTGTGTGTGTGTGTGTGTGTGTGCGGGGGGGGGGGTTCTGTCCTTTATAAGGGTAACGAAACGAGATCTGCACATTGCTCAATCGATTGGTTTCCTAGATTTAATTGTATTGTCATCACAGCCACGTGCAGTGAGTATTACTTATATACAACCTATGCCAGTAATATATTACCTTCTATACTACTGCTCTTATACTACTACTCTCACCACTACTACTTCATCTTGTAGGCCTACTACTACATGCACTGCTACTACTACTTACACTGCCTCAGGTATGCTGAGGTGAGTTTCCAGAAGTCTCTTAGATGCT
The DNA here is from genome assembly GCF_051362555.1 of Lingula anatina. Classification (NCBI taxonomy): domain Eukaryota; kingdom Metazoa; phylum Brachiopoda; class Lingulata; order Lingulida; family Lingulidae; genus Lingula; species Lingula anatina. The sequence goes on from NC_141775.1 coordinate 14,564,395, forward strand.
GTTGGCAGGTCTACCCAACTACCAGACTCGGCACCTACGGATCCAGAATAAACCGGTATATCAGACCACACTACCCGTTTTCAAGGTGTGTTTCAGATCGCATTACAGAGTATCATACCCCATCACAAATTTTGTAAGTCTACCAGTCATCCGGGTATCGCGCCTCGTTTTCGTCAAGTAGGAGTCGTATGAATACAACAACATGGCGACAGACGACTCCCTGAATCTTGTCCATCCCGCTAGCCATGAAAATATTTAACCCCCGACAGAATATGCTTCCGCTATCAAAATTACGTCTTCTTTTCTAAATTAATATATAAGTTTGCAAGTTCTTATTTACAAAACATCACTAGCCATGTTCGAACCTAAATTTTATGTTAAAAAATTGCGGTATTGTTAGAATTTTACCATAAACAGGGAAATTGCAGCAGCGCATGAATCTAGATGAGATGCACTACTTTCCAACCCCGCTTAGGATCATCGCTATCACATGGCGCACCAGGCAAAATCGGTGTGGTGGCTGATACTCTGTAATGCGATCTGACACACACCTTGAAAACAGGTAGTGTGGACTGATATACCGGTTTATTCTGGATCTGTAGGTGCCGAGTCTGGTAGTTGGGTAGGCCTGGTTGGGGACAACCTGGAAATATTTGTTCCTCGTGAGTTAGTGCAACTGTTGTTACGAACAGATATTTTTGTGTCTCCCTTCCTCTCTCCTACATCCATCCTCGTTATAATCCCTCACCCCCCCCCTCCACCACATTCCCCTTCAAACACTCTAATCATTTCAATACGCGTACATGCTATCTCCCTCCCCTCCCCGTCTCACGTTATGTCTTCACTAACACAATGGGGTGATATTTATGGAATCCGTCACAATCATGGTTGAGACAGCATCAGAATCAGCTGGAGTCTCGCTTGTATTGTTGAAAGGACAGTAGTAACTCCTACCAGGGCCACACAGAGAATTTTTCATTAAAATGTCACAGATATTTTTCTGGCTAATTCTGCACCAGTTTTTGTGTTGTATAGCGAGAAACTTTGAAATAAAAATAATAAAACACCCCCATCCCCCAGCCGACCCCTGGTGGAGAGTAGAAGGACTGCCTATTGGTCATATTGGCTGCTCTCCTCACCTTCGGCTCCGTGGCAGAATATAGCATAATTTATTTGTATGATATGATTTATTAGTGTATTAATTTTTTAAAAGCAATATGTGATAAATGTATGTGAGTTGCACTTTTTGTCTGTGGCAGTTCCCAAAGATTGTTAACTGAGATAACAGGTTAGAGCTATCGTTTGAGTCTGAATTGAGGTCGTCTTCCGAAGAGCGGTACCTTTTACTGGACCGGTCCATTTTAAGAGACTTGACTTGACTTGGCATGTACGTAAGAGTGTTACCTAAATGGACTCCCCTCCCTCCTCTCTCGACACGGTTGGGTGATAAATTGGCAGCTTTAAAGCGGGGAGCAGTTCAGAAGAACTTGCGATAGGTAGTAAAAGCCTCTGCAGAGAATTTACGTCTTATAAGACCTCGCAAAGTGAAGACATCCAGTTTTTACTTTAAAATGCACCTCCCAGTGCGAACAAGGTTATGTCTGACGTTACGAGGTTTACGAATACGAATGTATTGATATTTTAAAGGTGTATCAACTGCAAAAGCGTGTCAACACCTCATCAGAATTTAGTGCAGTGATATATGTCAAGTGCGTGCAGGTTGTTTTCACCTCCTGACTGGGGTAATGGAGTATGGGGTGGTCCACGAAGCATAATGTTTACATGGGGAGATTTTAGTCTTGCAGTACTACCAGAGCGGATGAATGTTAGTGCTAGGTATCGTATTGTTGGTGCTAAATAAGTGTGTGGTGTGTTGGTTAATTCGTGGATTTTGTGGTTTCAAGTTTCACAGAGGTGTATCATCGTTGCTCATTCTAGCACCATAAACGGCTGCCATCCTTTAAAATACGAAAAATGTGCACCCGGGGCTAGTTGGCCCCCTTGACTTGGGGCAAGTTGGACCCACATATTACATACAAACCTTGGCGTGCAACAGAGCTAGAGACCATTGTTGAAACAAACTCAATGATTTAAAACTGAATTTCAAATTTTGTTACTTTCTTTTAAAACGAAAATTTATTATTCGTTTTCATTCATTAAAAACCTGCTTTATACCATGATTAATTTGTACTTAATTAAAGCAAAAATTTTATCGATAGATATTTTGTTTCTTGCAACACATAGCCCCCCCCCCCCCCAGAACGTGACGTACGGAAACCTCAATAAATCTGTCTCATTTGAACTATTTATTCATCAAAGACTCAAAAATCAATTTAATAAATTACAAATGTATAAAAATGTATTTCACTGGGATACGTACTTTATTTTCGTATAGGGGGCCAACTTGCCCCAACCCTGGGGCCAACTTGCCCCGTGGCAAACCTGCCACTGCTTAGACTGCAGTGTTTTTCCTGTGCTGCGGTCTCGGACTCATTGTGACGGCTAGCACAAAATTCATGCGTTGTACATGGCAGGAAAGGTCTCAAAAAGTGTTAACTTTCGACCATTTTGCGCTTCCACAAAAAAAAAAAAAAAAAAAGAACCGTCCTGTGTTGACGTGAAAAAAGTGGGCAGGGGGCTTTTAAAGCACCATTCTTTTTATATCCCGCGCTCCGACTGCCTTGGGCAGCCGTAGGGGTGTGAGGAGGGGGCCTTCCCCCAATATATTTTGAAATATCCCATTGATGTTGTGATTTTGTCATGTAAACCAAATATTGGTCTTCAAAATGGAAGATAGACTACCCAGTATGAATAAAATTAACAAATCTAGGCGGGACTAGTCTCTTTTGTAGACAGCGTATGGAGTATTGCTATCAACAAAAATTGCCCCGTTCATAAGACGCGTTACTGTCTACCATTAAAAGACAGTTCAGGGGCGGATTTAGGCCGTCTTCTGGGTCTTCTGGAAGACGGTCAGATTTTCAAGTTTACATTGTCAGCCATCTAATGTTTTCTGTCGGAAGACGGTCAAAAATGGAAGATGGATCAACAATGATAATTTGGAAGACTGTCAGAAAATATCTCTGGATCCGCCCCTGCAGTTCAATAGAAAATGGAACGACTTTTTATATCAACCCTGTATCAATTTCTGATTCCCCAACGAGTAAATTCTGAACCATTCTTACGTATATAGAGCTTAAAATAGATTAAAATAAATGAAGAGAGCGAGAGAGGTTGAACAATAAGAATGGAACTATACGGCATTTCGGTACTAAGTTTACTTGTGAATGACCCTTAAATCGGGGCTTAAGTAAGCTCAGTATCTGTGGGTATTTTTAAGGGCAAATTTGGGACAAAGGAAGCCAAGATATGAAGTTGCCTCGTACACAATTTTTTGAGTGCACTTCTTTTGTTTACGTACTAAAAGAGAGGAATGTCAAGACTCGCCTACCGCCCCCGGTTCTCCCCTTTGACTTATCTGCTGACAAACCGACTTTTCTCGACCTGAGCTTAAAACTACGGAAGATTTTTACCTAAATTGGGTTATAGAAACAAGTTAAAGATGTTTCCACTGTGATAGATTAGATGAAAAAAATTACCGAGAGAAAAACGCTTCATTTTTAGCGGTATGAAACATTAATACTGCACGTAGAATATTAACTGCAAAAAGCATGCCAGGAAATCTATTACATTATAATGTGCGCCTTCGAACAAAAAATTCATAGAATGTGCTAAATGAGGCAAAGCAAAGATGCTATTGTTAATGCTGACTTAATTTTGTTTTTACTTAAAAATGGAATAAAATAAATGAAATAAAAAAGTATCTTTTCAAGTAAATATTCAATCAAATATTAATTCTTATACGGCGTAGCAACCATTTTATATACTGTATAATGAAAAGATAATATTTTACCTATCCGATGAAATACAGTATAAAATATTGAACGAACAACTTCAATAAATAAACCAAGAATTTCAAGTCTTTGATTAAACCAGCCCGACTTATTCCACTATTAGTTTAATTTTCACACGCTATAGAAATCTGGAGTTTTTTTATACTTATGAAGTACTATTTAAAGCCCCCTTAACACTGGACGGCGTCCTTTCTGCGTCCAGCAGTACGGCCCCATTTGACAGTTTAAAAATTATAATACTTTACGTGCCGACAGCTGGCCGATCATTGAGCATTCATTCTGATACAAAATCAATACTCATTCCTCCTTATTAAGACCACAGCGATGCCAAATTTCATGGTCGCAGAAAGGACGCCGTCCAGTGTAAAGGGGGTATAACAAAATATCGCAGATTAAAGCTCGAAAGATTGTTAACGCATTGCATGAAATTGTTTTCAGTTTTAATTTGGCAGTTCTAATTGTGCAGTTTATCTAAAAAGATAAGTTTTCACGCACGCTCTTGTCAATATATAGCAACGGGCTACTTATTGCCCCGGTCCTTTATAAGAAACGAACAAAAGAGGTACTTTTTAATTTTACCTGGCCACTAACATCATTATCTCGGCATTTTTTTCTCTCCGTAGCTCATGAGAAAAAGGCAAAGTTTTACTTTTCATACCATTCGTTTTTTAAATGGTCCAAAAATGTTCATTGGATGTAAAAGAACATGAATATGATTAAAGTAATATGTTCAGTTCGGACAAAAAGTTCCGATTTCGTACGAGCACCAAAGAAAGGGTCATGTATAGTCATTTTACATCATATCCAGAAAAAGAATGACAACTGATTTTTAGTACAATTAAATTGTGAAAGAACCCGGGAATCTTTCATGATGTTAAATTTCAGTCTCTCGGTTGAAATAAAGACCCCGACGTTTTTTAACGAGCTGCAAAAAAAGAAAATAGAATGCCCCCTACCTGCAGAATGTTACATGTATTGTTATAGATAAGTATGAATCGAATTCAACCAGGCTAATTCAACTTTGATAGAACTTTGATGTCAAGCGTACACGACTATGAATGACAGTTTTTTAAACAAACGTCAAACACAATTTCTACACTCTTCTCTCCGAACATGTAAAACTCCAACATCCTTTGATTGACAAGATGCCAATCAAACTCATTAGTTTTGATAATCGCTGTCAAGTAATAACAGCTTGATTGGCAGGTTATATAAACAAACGTCAATCAAATCATCACAGTAGATCCCTACAGTCGTCGAACACGTTTAGTTCATGCTTCCTACATCATTTGATTGACAAGGTGCCAATCAAATTCAGTTAGTTTCGATACTTGCTGTCAAGTAATAACAGCTTGATTGGCAGGTGATATAAACAAACGTCAATCATCGCGCACTGTGATTTCTCTCGCTGTGAAACAGTGAGTACGCCGAAAGAGAGCGCTAAAATCTGAAGTTAGTAATTAAATATTTCAAAAGAATATATGAAACATGTTTCCAAAACTAGTTCTCTTTCTGAACCCTTCAGCGTGTCTAATACGACACTCTAGATTACAAACTATTTTGTAAAAAGAAGAATGTAGCAAAAGAAACCAATTTAAAAACAGATTCAAGTAAAGAAATATGACATTTAGCGTTATTCTGGAGGTAGCGCATGGGTCATTTCAAAATTAGTACAACTATGTGCCCCTGTATGTGCGTGGAAGAAGGAAGAATAAATGTTTTGCATTATGTGTGCATATTGACAGATTCTTTTACTGTCAAAGTCTGCTTTCCGCAAAATAATAAATAAAGAAATAGAATGATACTAATTCATCTTCATTAAAGGTGACTTTTGTGTTGTGATTGAGGTAAGTGGTTTAATTCTTGCGGAGCTAAATGTTAGCAAGGACCTGTTATAATAAATGGATGGGAAACAAAAATATAACTGTAAACAAAAATATTACTATCTTATTTAACAAACAAACCGTGACTTCGCTCTTGTAACTTTTTTTTAGTATATTTTACTGCAGTAAAGAGTGGATAAAATAGTTCAAAACGCCCTCACCAGGGGCGTAGCCAGACCTTTTAAAATTGTACGCACAGATTTTGAAAATTCCCAGGTACAGCCAATGTAGACTTACGCAAGAGTGTCATGTAGCTTTGTTTTCACCAGTAATAAAATAATTAAAGTTAAAATTATTATTTCACCTAGAATCAAGGCTTTTTCAAGGATTGGGGTACAGGCCGTCCAAATTTGGGGGGGGGGGGTAAATTAAATGAAAATATATATTAAAAAAGAATAAATCAAGGGGGAAGGGGGGTTATAAATGATCGATAACGATCTCTGGCTGAGTATGAATATGAATATTGGCTTTTCGTCTCGCTCGGTTAGCGAATGATCTCCGGCTTACGATCTTCCGCGAACGAAGTCCCTTTGCTTTTCGTCTCTCTTGCCTTCGAGCGTGCCCCGAACCTGACACCAAGGGGTCAATCCCTAAAAAAATTGACCCCCTTCAAAAAGTTCTGGACCCGCCCTTGAACTACGGCTTACAGACACATAAACTTTGGGCGCCTTAGCAGATTATGCTTGCTTGCTTTTGTCGAGCTGAATTCCGAAAAACGGTAGTGTTCGATATGGTTTGCGGCAGTTATCTTCAGTTGTCAGAAAATAATCTGAAGAACAGTTGATCGTTGTAGAATTATTACGTCTTCTTACTGTTCACTTCGTGATATCTAAATGGTCAATTTTCTAAAAGTTAAACTTGGTATCACCCAGCTTATATGCGGGTACATTGCTCCCAAATCAGCCAATTATATTACAGGATAAAGCTCTGATATATCTAATTTTAATTATTTCTTTGTGTAAGTTGTCCATGTCACCCTGTTAGTTTGGAGGGCTAAGTTGGATCAAGTACGTGTCAAAATTCTTTGAAGCTTTGCAGGAAAAATCTGCCTTTGTTTTTCTGGCTCCTTCTTATGCCCGATGTCCAGATTTTATTTAGTGCTCCCAAGTTTACTGGAGCTGAGCTTTGAAAATAACGCACATGTAAATTTTTACTTGAGATAAACATTGCCAGCGAAGGTGCGTTCGATACAAACAAGACAAACCCTACCTGAGATTTGAAGGGCACTTAACGCTCCAATTAAGAGGTTAAGGATGTTCCAGCTAAATGGAAGATTAAGATAGGACTTTTGAAGGTAACTAGTATTGTTTACCTCAGTTCGGTGGAAGCAAACCAGAAGTGTCAGAACAATGGTGCGTACACAATTTATACAGAGGATTCAGGTGACTTCAACTTACAATCAAAGGTGTTTTCGATTATATTCCGTGAAAAATACACTGAATTTATGGAGAATAATATCATGCTTGGCTCAAAAAATTGTACGCAGAGTGCATCCGTGCGTATGCTTGGTTAGGGGACGTACCGATAAAATTTAGTCCCAAAATATAACACGTCCCTATACTCCCGTTACCGATAGATACATAAGGGAAAAACTGAAAAAACGTCTTTTTAGATTTAAATACCGATAGATCCGATTTTTTACCACCGTCCTATATATTTGCGTTCCTATAGATACGACGTCCACATAAACCCACGTACTTATAAATCCACATACCTATAGATCCACGTATTTTTAGATCCAAATACCGATAGATCCATTACAGGTACACTATTGCTCAGAATGGTTGGTATACTACTCAGTACATGAAATGCACTTTTTTAAAACGATTTATTATTCTATTAGATCATTTTTTACGCAATACTCGGGTAATTTACATTATATATGCATTATCTGATAGAAATTTATGATTTCACTGGTTGTTTTGTCATTTTTATGTTACATTCATTTAGAGTTGATTACGAAGGCTTCTGACAGAAACCTTTTTCATAGCGATTTATCCCAGAAACACACACACACACACACACACACACACAACACACCACCCCTGTCAATTAAGAACTCTGCAAAAGTTAATGAAATAATGTTAAGAGTTTTACAAGTAAACCCTTCTTATTTTGTTTCATTTTATACTGTGTATGATTTATGTGGGCATTTGCACGAATGATTCTGCCTGATAACTGTCTTGTATACTTGAAAGAAACCATTACTGTATGGTTGACAAACATACCCAAAGTTTACAGGAAAAAATCGGCGTTAATTTATACAAGGAGTTATAACAGTTGTAACTGTTGTAACTCCTTGATTTATATGTGTATAGAAGTTATTTACATTGATGAAGTTACGTGAGTACATTACGGAATGGAGTAAATGATAGTAAATGATAGTAAATGGTAGTAAATGATAGAAGTATAGACGTGAACGTACATGTATGTCTTGTTTGAACACCTGTAGAAGTTACGTCTACACCAGCAAAAATAACGTCAATACAGGCGTTGGGTTTACTCCTACATACTTTGGGTAGTTTTACCGACCACATTGCTGCGTTGTTCCCAAAGTTGCAGAACTCGCAAGGTGACTGAGAGTAAGTTTGAAGTACAAGTAAACATGTCTCTTGCGTGTGAGTATTTTAGGTCTTTTCACCTTGGTCCAGCTAGCTGATTAACCACTAAATGAAAACAATACTCTTTGCTCCTATCTCTCTCGCTTTTCCTTTCTTTTATCACAGGCGTGGGAAGTCAGTTTCCCTCTTTTGACACCGCATTCGGACTGAACTTGAATCCGTTTAGGCCTACTTCTGTTGAATTCTGATCATAGCATCTTAAGACATCGTAAGAAACTCAAACTAATTGTAAAAGTGTTCTTGGATAGTTTGGATTGATGATCTGGAACGAAAATGGACTGGTAAAATTAAGTCCAGGAAAAATGCAGTTTAGCCGGGTGAAATTCGTTTTCTAAGGGAATTTGTGCCTTTTTTTAGAGCTTACCATACCTAATAAATAATTAGTAATAAATATCAGGTTGTAATTAAGTCAGATCACTAAGTAGGTCAGTATTCGCAGTCAGACTATCACTCGAAAGACTCATACCTGTATCTCAAGTTGATATCGGCTTTTTAGCCGATTACGATGTCAGATAGATGGATTTAGCATTACCTGAATCTAAAGATACGTGGGTTTATAGGAATCTGTTGGTGAATCTATAGGAACGTAAATTTAACGAGACGTAAACCTATTGAGACGCATCTATCGGGACGAATATTTATTAGGACGTTTATCTATATGGCGGACCCCCTTGGGTAAGCCCCTGGACTCACAGCGCCGTTGGTTTTTGCGACTTCAGCTGCTGGGATTAGGTGAAGGGGAGAGGACAGGGGCGGATCCAGAGTTATTAGAAGGGGGCAGAAAGACAGGCCTCGGATGCGAAGCCGACCATCGCCCCCTTGATGTGGAGTTTGGGGCCTGCTCAACGGCCCCGACAAAAATGTGATGTTTTGGAGAGCATACAGTATCCTTTGGTAAGGTTTTAAACTATGATTTAGCTAGTCAAAATTCTAATTAGTACTGGTATTGGTGGGATATATTTTTCAGAAACCGAAGGGGGGGGGGGGAGGGTCAGGACCCCCCTGACCCCCCCCCTCTAAATCCGCCACTGAATATAAGATCTTGAAAATTTGTGAAGTGCAGCTTTTGGTGAAAGGTAGGTGAAAGATCAATTTCAAGTTCACAAGAAGACTGTCAATACATATGAGTTCCTATTCAATTTCAGTAGTAACTATGGGCCTAACTTTGCCAGTTTTGGAGATATAAGAGTGGAAAAATTTGCGAAGTGCAGGTCATGGTGAAAAGTAGATCAAAGCTCAATTCCAAGATCACAGTTAGATTGCCAGTATATGACTTCCTATTCAAGTTCAATAGTAACTAAGGTCGTATTTCTGCTAATTTTATTGTCCCCACTGAATATTGCGAAGTTGTATTTTTTGATAAAGCGGAAAAACTAGACAACAAAGCTAACAAATATACAGACACCATACAGAAAACAAGGCAGCAAAGTTGACAAATGTTCAGACATTACGCAGAAAAAAGTGCACCAAATAATGTTTTGGCCAATTTCGATGCACTGTTACACAATGCTTTTAAACTGCATAACCACTCTCCCCTATTACATTATGTACTGCAGGTAACATGGACATTGAAAAACTAGCAAGCCACTCAGTTCCATGGGAAATAAAAGCCATTGGAAATGCTAATGTGTGGAAAAAAAATCACAAAAAATACCGTAAATATTAACTGATCATGCTGCTATTTTTGAAAGCAACTTTACCAAACAAAGTCACCCAGTAAAAAATTTAAAGTTAAGCAAAAATAAGGTTTGGCAGTTATGGGGCAAACCTCAGCACAATTGTGCAAAAAAGCAGGATTATTACCGTAAATGTAAACTGATTGTGCCAATTTTTGAAAGCAACCTGATTCTTTGCCCAACAAAGACACTCAGTAAATTTAAAGTAAAACAAAAATAGGGTTTGGCAGTTATGGGGCGAACGTCATGTGTCGGACAGCGATAGTGACGGCGACGACACGGACAGAAAGACCAATCAGAATATATACAGACACATAACTTACAGTGTCTGTATGTAAAAATTGACACCACCTACAGTATTGCACTTGACAAGCTCTATAAAATGCAACAGACAAGAGGCCTCTAGCATTTACGGTTCCAGAATTAGAGAGAGTTTTTGTTTTCAGCATATAATGGCTGCTTCTCCCGTAATAATGCACCGATTGACCCCAAACTCATGACAATGAAAGATGACCCTACACCTCCCCCTAATGTTATAGGTTAGGTCTGGGTAGTGAATCGAGTTAAGATATAATATTTAACCTAAATTCAAGAGATTGGTGCACGGGCTCTTGTAGTATAGGAGGAGAAGCTGTAACAGTGACGTGACAGTGAAGCTGGCGGATGAGACGGGTCGGGACTAAACGGGAAATAAAATCCTCAATTCACAAATCAATTCAATTCAATTCAATTCAATTAATTTTATTAAAGTCTCACCCATAGATACAATTAAAAACAATAAAAATTAAAACAGTCATCAGGCAGTTCTATACAGAGAACTATGAGAGACTAAAAGAACTAATTACAGTTTAAATACATAAAATTTCTTCTTAATCCTAAGAAAAGGCTACAGGCTTTGGCAGTGCTAAAAATCATTTTTGGATCATCAATCAGGAAAAGAAATTTGCTAACTTCATCCAGTAGATCAAAATCCGGCTTAAAACATTTAGCAGTTCTAATTAAATCAGTACGATAATCATTAAAAAATGGACAATTAATTAAAAAGTGAATCTCATCCTCAACACAACCTGATTCACAGAGTACACACGTTCTCTCCAGCACTGGAAGTTTTTCATACCGTCCAGTTTCTATTCTGAGTGGGGCCACCCCACATCTCAGCTTAGCCAATGCCCGCCGGTGCTTGAGTGATAAAGTTGGTTTCTTAATGTATTCACTAACTACCAAGTCTTGCTTAAACAGTCTGAATAGCCTCAGCTTATTTCCACCTCCATTTCTACGTGGGGTATCATCCCATAGCTTCGCCAACCAATCGGAGTGACATTCAAAAGCTACACTCTCCCTAACACAATTAAGTGTACTAGCCTTCGATATATCATTATCAGTTACGTATAAGTGGCTTACTCCTAGATCACTAAATTTACCTTTAACCCTAGTTATCCAATTTTTCTTTCCATTGTTTGATACACGTAAACTCCATAAAAACACCTTTTTAGTCAACCTATTACAATCCATATTAGCTAATCTACACCAGAAATTTGTCACATTAATTATCTGCTTTTCAAAAGGCAAAATCCATCCCATTTCAGCACGGGTGGCAGCGGCTGGCGCGTACCTACCCACGCCCAAAAAATACCTACAAGCTCTATTGAAAACAGCATTAATCTGACTAAATTCCTGGAGTCCCCATATAGCAGAACCATATTCTGACACAGGAGCTACAAGTGCATCGTATAATTTCGTAAAGCATGCATAGGGCATGCCCCCACATGCCTTGCATTTTGCAATCAGAAGACCTAAAGCTCTGCTTGCAGACTTAGCTATAGATGATACGGTCTTATTCACATCAAAGTGTTCAAAATACCACATACCCAAGTATTTATATTTCTCAACAATGTTTACTGTAAAATTGCCACATTTAAAAACATAATTTGTTCTAGGTATTTTAGGTGACCTAAAATGAACTATCTGGGTCTTGTCCACATTCAGAGTCAACTGCCATTTATAACACCACTTGTGCACCACATTAAGCATTGACTGTAAATCTTCCTCATTCTTGGCCAAAAGCACAACGTCATCTGCATAAAGAAGCGAGCAAATCAGCTCATCGTTTACATTAATGCCTTTACCCAGAGCTTTCAGATCATGTACCATTTCATTAATGTAAATGTCAAAAAGTAAAGGTGACAACAGGCACCCTTGTTTTACTCCAGTTTCAATATCAAAGAAACCTGTTGTATAGTTATTTACCCTAACACAGCACTTTGGGTTATCATATAAAGCCTGGAGGGAATTCATAAAATTTCCGCATATTCCTAGTTTAAATAATTTATACCATAGAAGAGACCTATTAATTCTGTCGAATGCTTTTCTTGCATCGATGTAACAGGCATATATGCTCTGCTTTTGCTTTAAACTATTTTCTATTATACTGGACATTACATACATGTGATCTAAACACCCACGGTCTTGTCTAAAACCATTTTGCTCGTCAACTATTATTTCATTATCTTCTGCCCACTTCGATAATCTCCTATTCAGAATAGATGTGTATATCTTATATATGCTAGATGATAATGTTATTCCTCTATATTCTAATGGGTTGCATGAATTAACACCACTACCTTTCGGTATGGGATTAATGACAGACCTAAGCCAATCACTAGGGACCACAGAATTAGCAAAACAGTACTTAAACAGGTTGTACAAAAATATAATAGTTGTATTGTTTTTTAAGACCTTCGAAGGCAGGTCATCAAGCCCGGGGCTTTTACCACACTTAGCACCATTAACTGCAAGCTCAACTTCTTTAAACGTAATATCAGTGTTAAGACTGGCACTCAAATCTGGTGTATCAAGTTCACCCTGTCTATAACTATAAAGTTTCTCATTAACCTGGGCTAAGAAAGATTTATCAAAACTATCACAATTTTTATCTGACACACTGAATAGACCTGCATAGTCATTTTGCCATTTCAATAAAACCTCAGTGATATCCGTGGAGACAGTTCCATCATCTCTCACTACTTCCATGGGAATGGTACTTTTTCTATCCTTCTGAATTCCGATGCGACCAATATCTCTCCAGAAGTTCCGTGGATCACTGGTTTGTTTTTGTAAGAGTTCTTCTTGCGATTTACGCCAAAACTGGCGTTTAGCTCGTTGTTTAGCATGGTCAAAATCACGCCGTTTGCTTACATAATCATTTTTTAATTGTAAAGAGATACTATTATTTGATTTCACTGATGACCAAAGCCGCTCCGAATCCCTGACATTTTCCCACATTATTTGAAGCTCATCGTTCCACCATTCTTTATTAGGTCTAAAATACTTCTTTGCCCGGGTGCTTCCACCGCCCACAGATCTATAAGGAAGTTTGGTTTTCATTTCACTCAGTAACACAGATTTAAATTCATTATAAACATTATCAATATTTGATTGAGTGAGATCCATCGTGGGAATATTTTGTAACAAAGCATTAATTTTAAGAGAAATTCCATTAGAATTCATGAAGTCGCTTGGCACTGTATCCACATTAAACTTGTAATGAACTTCCGTTGGCACATGTGAATGGTGAGAGCTGTCAACTGCATTCCAAGGTGAGAGGTCGAATTCCCAGGAGAGCAGAGAATGGTCGGGTAAGGAACAGACCGGTCTTATGTCTAAAGCATTACATAATTCATTAACCCTTTGCACAGTAAAATTTTGAATCATAGGTAGGTTCTCATGTGTTGTAATGCAATAATCAACCACAGCATGACCTCGGGCTGACACAGATGTAAAGTCATTTTTAGATGCACAAGTATCGCGCCCATTAACAATGCAGCAGCTAGTGTTAATCAAAAAATCAAGTAACAAATCACCATATTGATTGGTAATAAAATCGATAGTGTTACGTTCAGGTAGAACATCCACCCCAGCAATAAAATCTTCATTACTGCCGCACCTGGCATTAAAATCACCACATATAAACAGCGGGCCTTTGTTCTGGTACAAGTAAAGGCTTGTTAACAAGTTATTAAAAAAGTCTGTTGGATTACTTCTGGGGGAACTGATTGGGGGCAAATAAGCAACACAAGCAAGGAAATTAAATGACCCTCCAGCATTTTTACTTGTCAGTTGTATCCAAAGGATACCATCAAAAGAGTCATCTAAAATATTAACATTAAAATCGTTTATGAGTTTCTTAGTAACTAAAAATCCAACCCCCCCAGAGCCGGACCTAGCCCTGTTGTACATTGGTCTATTCTGGCCAAACCAAATGTAACCGTTGATATCAATCTTGTCGCAGTTACTAGAGCACAGATGTGTCTCCGCTAATCCTATTATTTCTAGTTCCTGTTCGATAATTATGGATGACAGAATTGAATGTTTATCCTGATTGGAAGTCCAACCATTAATGTTCCAAAAGCCTGCATGTTCTCCCTGCCTGTCCTATCGCTCTGCCTGCCCGTACTGCTATCCTTATCACTCTGCTTGCCTGCCCTACTATCACTGTGTTCAAGCATCACGGAGGTACCTCTAATGTGGAGTTTCCCTTTCCCTGAGTTAATATGGTTCACAATTGCACGGATATTGTTACTTGTTCTACGCTGATCTGCAGTTGTGAATTCCTCTATGTATACATTTTTAAAGTTCCTTGAATTTTTTAGCAGTTTTTTTTAATTGAATTGGGTATAATGACTGCGTTTCTCGAATAACGAAGAATAAAAAGCCGAACTCCCGAGGCACTGGGGTGGAGTGCTTCACGCATCACGCTTAATAAAATGAACGTTTCGCGCATCTTGGGAAGTAAAAAGCGGCTTTCACGGGAAGGAAAATATGCAATGGGGTTGTGAAAACTAGCGTACGAACAATACTGTCAAATGTTTTATAACGTTCTAATTACCATTGCAAACGAAACTACAATTACCTTCTCTTAGAGGTATTATTTTTGCAAAATTGAAGGTATTTTCCCCCCATGCACCAGTCCAGACGCCTGAAAAACGCTTGTTCTCAGTCTCTATTTCAGAGTAAGGGCGCATTTTTGTGATAGGGAACCTTCAAAAATTATATGATCAAATAACATGTTTTTATGGAGCTAAGTAAATATTTAGGATCCAATTGTCTCCGTATGTTTATTTTTTCACACAGCACGTCTGATTGAAGCAAGGATGAAGTAACATTAGCCAGCTAGCAACGCTGTCAATGTCTGTACGGTAATCCGTATCAAAATTTAAGGTCTCGGGTAAATAAATTGTGTTCTATAATAAATATCCAAACAAATTTATTTATTTATTTATTGAGGGTGAAGCATGGTAAATAAAAATGTATCTCCCCCTTGGTTCTCAAGTAATGATAATTGATGTAAAATTACTAGATATAATTTTTATTGATTACAAGTGAATAACGTCGGCTTGTCAGAACCTTTACCTACGACGACGACTGGTGTTTCAGTACGTGTGTCTGTGATCAATAATGTTATGTTATCAGATACCACGTACTCTAAATTAAATAGGTGGCATTTTCAAACACAGACACTAATTATTCTGTCGGCCCGTGAATTTATAGGTACATAGGTTTATAGGTATAGGGACGTAAAAGTATCGGGCCCCGGTATCTGTCACCACGTAGATGTCGAAACGTACCTATTATTTGCATGAATTGAGATTTTTTCCTATAGAGCTGCATGGAAAATGTACTTGGCTTTTTACTTACTAAAGGTAACAAAGGTGTTGTGATAGACAGGTGCCAATCAAATTCATACGGTTTAATTCATTTTTGACGGAGCTGTCAAAAGCACACGACTTTGATTGACAGTTTGATAAACAAACGTCAATCACAATTATTACAGTCGATAACTATAGTTGTCCAACATGCAAAGTTCCAGCTCTTTTCACCATTTAATTGACAACATTCAGTTTTGACAGATCCCGTCAAGTAATAACAGCTTGATTGACGGGTTATATAAACAAACGTCAATCAAATTGTAACAGGGACAAGCAGGCGCAGAGACAAAAAATACCCGTCTGAGGTTTTAGTCGTCTTACTCCGTCCTTTAAAGTCAAATGATGTAAATCATCATTTCTATAGCTCAGTTTTTATCTATTATTCTCTTATTTGTTATCTTTTTCAGTGTTATTTGCTGTGCGTGGGAAGTTGCGTGCGTTCCTCACATCGCTCAACCGTTCAGCAATGTCTCTCCTACAAAGTTGCCTAGTTTTTTCAGTCTTATCACGGGTGCATACATTCCAATCATCGGCGTATATAAGGAATGGCAGTAAAAATGCATTTAATAAAGTTTCAAATATTTTCAAACTTAGTAAGCACTGCTAAAATTAATTTTTAAAGAATGTTCTTCATTACTTTCACCTACATGACTTGATTCTTTTTCCTGTCACAAGAGACAGTCTTTGACGATTACATTTGTAAGTCTAGTTTGTTCCTGTTTTTAAGAACATTTTCACTTGGGAAATATAATCGTTCTTCCTCTTTTTCCAAAAAAATTTTTTTCAAAGAAATTGTTGAGAAAAGAAAATTCTGAAAAGTTATTGTGTACTGGGGCTTCTGTCATGGTAACACAATTTGGTATAAAGAATACACGTTAAATTCTAAGGCAATGAATAGTTACATGTGTGCCTCAATGCCAGCCATGGATGTTTCAAGGCACTTTTCATATTGCATCCCGTCCAGTATGGGGGTGAGGGGGGGGGGGGGGGGGTAGAAGGGCGAGGTTATGTTGGGGAGAAGGGAATTATTTTCAAAAGTTATAAAATTGAGGTTGAGCTTTATAACGTGGGAGGACACATTTCTAAGTGAATTATTTATTTGATTTTTCAATCAACAACCAATGTCTTTCATTGTATTGCCTCTCAATCAGTGGGTTATATGAGTAAGAGTAACAGTTATGATTAAAAAAAAAAATTACTACGTGGCTACGGTAGCTGGCCTACATTGCCAGTCCTCTTCATCGGTTAAAATTCTGAAATCAGGCATGATCCTGAAACTTTCTACCAGGAGGCTACAATTTTTACTCCATTCTTTGGCCATTAGTTTCCTTTGGGTTGATATCGTGAAAATAAAAACACTTATCCTTTAGAAATGACGATAAGTTTTAACATTTCAGAGTTGAAAGTTTTATTATTCACCACCACAAAATACATATAGTAGCATAAATTATTTTATAATCATAAATGTATTATTTTTAAATAAAAGCAAAACATAAAGACTGCATGAAATACATGGAAGATGTCTGGTAATATTTATTTCAACACCTCTCTCTCTCTCTCTCACACACAAACCCATACATACACACACACATACATACATACACACACATACATACACACACATACATACATACACATACATACATACACACACACATACACACACAAACATACACAAACACACACACATACACATACATATACATACACACCTGCACCTTTCTATTTCTACAATGACCCTGGAAATTAACAGCCATACTTAAACATCAATAAACAAGTCAATGAAATAAAGTTTCCATTGGCAGATACACCTTAATCAACTACAGGATCAGAGCAGCATGTCAACCCCCTACTAGCAGATACAAACAGCCGTGTTTGCCATGTCACTGGACTAATACCACACTGGGCAGTGTGAGGACAATCATGGCAAACTGGTTAAAATGGCACTATGATTGCTCAATTTAATCTTTGCTCATTTGAGGAGAAACCTTATTGGCAATGAACATGAAAAGCAGCTTTTGAAAGCACCAGTATTTGCACACTGTGGAATTATGCCAGTTGGCTTAAAGCTAGGACCCAGTAAAAAGTTACTACAAATCACAACCTCACTGTTTTAAAAGTAAATTAAAACAAACAAGTAAAATAAATATGAAACCATTTCCACTTAAAGCCTAAAAATGCTGTCATCCTTTGAGAATAAACAAAATATACCCAAAGCCATGACAGTTAAAGAAGACCTATAGTTATTAACCATAACACTAATGTACTGTTACATTAAACGGACAATTTGTGAGAAGTGGTACCAACATGAACTGCCAGCACAAAGCCGACTCATCTCCCAATCTGACCTTGAAAAAGGTCAAGGTTACCTCTGAGTTCAGATCCAAGTTCTTCACATACCACTACTATTTAACATATATACGGGCAGTAAACATAGTCTCATCTTCATTGAATATTCAGCAGTAGTAATAAAAATAATGTCTCTTGTAGAAATGTAGCTTCTAAGTGGACAGCACAGGGTAATATAAAGGGATTTGTTACCCAACCCCATACAGCAGACATACTGGAGCTCTTACAGAGGCCTTTATATCACTGTAGTGTACAAAAAAGTAACTTTCTTATATTACCTGCTTAATAGCTTACATTTTTTCTAAAACACTTTTCACTTGATCTTCTTCTGAATATGTGAAATTAAAGGGTGTAGATACAAGGTACCCACTCCATCTGCTAGGACATCTATCAGTAGCTACCCGTGAGCTTGGTGGGCAACACATACATGGATGTACTTCAAAGATTATCAGTACTACCTTGTATGATTATTGTAAAGTGCATGTAACATGTTGATACAAATAACTGTACAAGCTTTACTTAATGTACTCAAATTTAAAAAATGAAACATTTTGTTATCTGCTACATGACATAAATCATCTTCCAACAGTACAGTTCAACTACCTGGATATATCTATCAACCAGCTCATACAGCTCAGTTCCCTGTAATACTGGGTCACTTACTTATATACCAAACTAACCCTAATACTGCATGGGTAACTAAATACAACCCAGCAGTAACTATGAACTAGCTACAGTTAATAAAAGACAAAACTATCCTTCAATTATCCTATTAAAATGAGCTTGCTTATATACATGTAATTACTGTTTTATGGATGAATAACAAGCTATTAGAGTATGACACAAATACCACAACCTTGAAGACACAGGAGACTCAAAATATATCAGAAATCAATTTAAAAGATAAAACATATAAAGATATTCTTAAATGATGAGATGATGGTTCCCATAGAGTTTTTGCTGGGATACTAGAAAGATGCCTTAAGTGAATGCCTGATTTAGGTTTTCAAATTACCAAGACCATGTAAGGCAATCCACCATTCCAACCATCACCCTAAACCCTAATTATACATGCACTATACAACAGGAGGGCTCCTTTCAGAGGTGAGAGGAAGAAGATTGAATAGCTGTAATAATTTGGTGTTTGGGTGGAGGAGAGACATGGAGCAAAAATCTTGTATTTGTGAAGAGGCAGAGAACAGGAGCAGGGAGCCCAGTGAATTAGATTAAAACAATGTAGGAATGTTAACAACTCTATCACAGTGCATATGTTGTTTATAATGGAAAACATTTTAATCTCTTTAAATTGATAAAACTTAATAAGGTTTTGATCATCTGTTTACGTATATTGAAGTTCTGAATATAATGATCCTTCTGAAAGCAAAGATGCTGTTTTCCCATTATTTTTAATATTATTTTGTCATTACAAATAACTGGATAGCCTTTCTAACTCTACAATATTATGTGCAAAGTCTTACCATTAGTAATGACACTCATTTTTCTTTCAACTCATTTATTCCAAAAATTTAAATATTTCTTGGCTTATAAATATACTTACTCATACAAAAACAATCTGAATCAAACAGAACTACTCAGAATTTTTAAAGGAATTTCAGAAAATCATAAAATTTTGTTACTCTTTTTAAAAATACCACTTCTGTTTTTTTAAATCTGTTCCTTCAAATGCCATAGCAGCTGTAACTTGTCCACTGGCACCAAGGATCAGAAGTCACAAATACATGTACTTAGTAGCTAACTCTTTCAACTAACTGCTTTCTGTTGAACAGGCACAAGCCCAGGTTTTAGAAAAAAAAACTCTGAACATTTATTGTGGAACCAAACACCTTATGTAAATTTTGGGGGGTTAATTGCTGTAGGGTCATGTAAAAAAGCAGAATTCCGTGATTGTGCGGAAAAAGCTCATGTCTGATTGAATCATGATTTTTTTGGGGAATAAATAAGCCTAAGATTATTAGATTATAGATTAGACGAAATTCTAACTGTTCAGAGTTCTTCTTTTAGAGATGACTAGGTAATATGAGATCTACACGTATTGTGGGCTGATTGTTCTTGAATCAGTTGAGAGTTTTACCAGTAGCACCCAGCAGACTATCCAAGTTAAGCAGACCTACAAAGCAGAAAATGTCTATGTGCATGACTGACTATGCCTTTTTCTTCTAAAGTAAACATGGTTTCTTTTCTATTAGTCTTTGTTCCACCATTTTGCCACATCTTTCTATAGCAAAGTCTTGTCCCTTGGTGCTATGTTCATTGTGATCACTCTGGATGTGTACTTAGAACCCTCAAATCTGGAATCAACAGAACAGCAATACATCAGTGATGGAAAAAAAAACAATGAGAACCCTTTAACTGCGTAACATAAGAAATTTCTGAAGCTGGACTCTACAAAAACTGCAATCAAAGAATTCAGATATCTTTCAGAATCATATGACCTTAAAACAAAGAATGTGGCTCATTACATTATAACAGGCATCACTGGAAGAAAGCTAGAATATCCTAAATCAACCACCACATAGTCAGCAAAGGAAATTGGTCAATATATCTGCACGTCCACAATACTGGGTAACAATTATGGATTATCATCTTTAAAAGTCTGTCTGAAATGAGACTAAGTAAATTAGCTTTATCCAGTTCCCACTTTTTGGTGTGTAATTCACCAGATGATTTCATGTCAAATTAAAATATTGCAGTCTTTTTAGATCTAGTGATTATACAGGAAATGTGAATGGTTTCAATACATGACTGATATAAAAATAAAATGAGAATCAAATTTTACCTGGTAGCAACTTTCACTTTAATGAAGCCTTGTATTGAGACAGGTTCTGAATAAGGTATCCACTGTATCCCCATGTCTTCCTCTTCTTCAGCTTCATCTTTTGCTATTGCATAAACAATCTGTAGTCCAGGGAAAGCACAATTGGCATAGAGTTTGCCTGACATTACCCTACAAATATAATAATAATTAATTGGCATAGAGTTTGCCTGACATTACCCTACAAATATAATAATAATTAATTGGCATAGAGTTTGCCTGACATCACCCTACAAATATAATAATAACTAAAAAAGCACTCCGAGAACCAAGGCAGCGATTTTTTATTAGTATTGATTATTGATTGATTATTGACTGCATCACCACCAAAAACTAATCATTTCTAAGTTAACCCATTTCCGACCTACCCTGAAAATTTCATCAAAATCGGTCCATAACTTTTTGAGTTATGTTGATGACAAACAAACAAACAAACAAACAAACAAACAAAGAAAAGACAGACAAACAGGGGTGAAAACATAACCTCCTTGGCGGAGGTAATTAATTGGCATAGAGTTTGCCTGACATTACCCTACAAATATAATAATAATTAATTGGCATAGAGTTTGCCTGACATCACCCTACAAATATAATAATAAATAATATGATGATTATCTTTCACAAATCATTTGTAATGATCAGGGGTGGATCCAGAGATATTTTCTGATAGTCTTCCAAATGTACTTTGTTGATCCAACCTCCATTTTTGACCCTCTTCTGACAGAAAAAAATTAGAAACTCGTCTATGTAAATTTGAAAATCTGATCGTCTTTTGGAAGACCCAGAAAATGGCCTCAATCCGCCCCTGTTGATATTTAACATTTTCAAGTATAAATTATAAAGCTGGGAGGGGTTGTGTGTAGAAGGAATCAGGTTCATGTATGGTTAGAAAAATATTCTTAAATATTATTCATAGTTTAAAAATGTTAAACCTCCTGTTCCATGAAAATGTGACTAGCAAAGGACTTTAGCCCCACAGAAGTTCAAAGTCACACCTTGAAAATGCCAAATTGTGAAAACTGAACATTTAAAAAAACATGCAAAATTTTCAAGGCTAGTTTTTTCGACGTTGACCTATACATGCGTTATATATATTAGTCCTGTATCTGTATTGTATATATGCTGGGAAAAATCATAACTTTTGAATAAAATATCTGATCAATCTGCTTTTTGAAACAGACCTGTATTTTATAAATTTGCATCAGTTTGAAGTCAAACTGTTTTTCAAGTGCACAGTGCCAACAATGAGGGACTCCGGTGCTGGCTTTCTGTACAGACACAATGTTGGTTGACACAATGATTGCACCACTGCTATCTGCATTAATATGACAATGGTTAGGATAAAGCGCAATGCGTGTCAAGAGAGTGTGTTAGATGTTACAGAGACTGGTACAAAACATACCAGGTTTGACAAAAAGATTACAGGTGAGAAGCACATGTGGCACTGTCCCAGGTGATACCATGACTGGATCATGCTGCATGACAAGAGAATGTGTTAGGTGTGACAGTGATTGCTACAAAATATGTCTGGTTTGTATGTCTTACTTGACTCCAGGAGGAGGCAGTCTGTAGGACACCTGCATCATGTCCAGTCGCGGCAACTCCTTTTGGCCGAGGGTGTTAGCAAACAGCTCCCAGGCTCTTCTCTTGGCTCGTTCTCGACTCTCAGGATTAGTGACCAATTCCCAAGAGTCTTTGTGCCAAGCTCGTTCTGCCAGGGCAATGGCGCGAGGGAAGAGCATGCTCTCCATCTGGTGGTTCATACGGACTGTCTCTGACCACAGGCAAGCCTCCATACCTGAAATAACAACATAAACTACATGTATGTTTGATGGAACGTCGCTGCCTAGTCCCACACTTCCCCGCATAGTCAGGTCTACCCTAGGGTCCCAGCACCCATGGATATACCAGCACCTACAACATTGATTGGACAGTGATTGTTCAAGGTGTTCTCCGTGAGGTTTACCAGCCAAAATGAATTTTCCTGGGGTAAACAGCACTTTCTCCTACTCATAAATCATTGCTTGACCAAATCCTACATTTGGACAGAATCATCCATCCCCAGGGACAGGCCCCCCAAAGAGATCATCCATCTCTAGGTACAGGCCCACCCCCAGGAATTATCCATCCCCAGGTACAGCCCCTCCCCCCCCCCCAGGGATCAGCCATCCCCAAGTACAGGCCCACCCCCAGGGATCACCCATCCCCAAGTACAGGCCCACCCCCAGGGATCATCCATCCCCAAGTACAGGCCCACCCCCCAGGGATCATCCATCCCCAGGTTCAGGCCCCCCCCCCCCGGGATCATCCATCCCCAGGTACAGCCCCTCCCCCCCCAGGGATATCCATCCCCAAGTACAGGCCCACCCCCAGGGATCATCCATCCCAAGTACAGGCCCACCCCCCCAGGGATCATCCATCCCCAGGTAGTGGCCCACCTTCCAGGGATCATCCATACAGGCCCACCCCCAGGGATGCTAGAGTAATGCACTATTGTTGTTGTTCCTCAAGATAAAACATACATGTTCATTATTGCTGCATGTAAGATTTGTTCATAATAAACTTGTAAATAAATTGTAGATCCATAAAAAGAAAATTAATTCACCAGCCATCCAAAGGTCTCCACAACCATGGATAGCTGTGTCACTGTTTTGATCTTGACTATTGATATTCAACATTATTACAACACCACCAAAATTCTTCACCCTGCCTCACCCACACACCCAATCCAGCCATAATTCCAAGAAGCCATGTCTATCTCTGATGATAGGGCCCCAAAGTGTCAAGAACCTCATACTACTGATCCTGGAGAACATGGTGGAAATTATAGATGGGTGGACAGGACAACATGATCCCAAACATTTGTCACAAGTGTGGGGATAGTTACATAATTTATACTTGTATAATAAAAGCTTGGACTTTTGCCTTTGTCAACTCCAAGCTGTATTAAAACTCCAGGATATATATCCAAAACATTTGATATTAATCAATTTTTACAATAGTGACAAACTTTTCTTCCAAGATTTTACCCATGATACTTATTGTGCAAATTCAGAAGTCTACTTTCAGAGGCAGAAGTTATGAAAATATGTACGCTGGCATCTGCAGTATCATTTCAGTAAAATGTTTTAAGAAGTCAGCTACTATACTGCGTGTACAAAGTTTGCAGATAAGCCTGCTGTCCACAATGGACCATTCAGTTTTTTATGAGTCTCCATTTATTATACTTTTGCAACTGTTCAGCTCATCAACTTTGTTAAAAAATGATATAGTTATGTCTTACCAAATTATAACAAGTCATGAAAACAGTGTACAGTCGATGACAACCAAATACAGCCACTTTATTACCAATACTTTGTTCTTACCTACTATGTTTTCTGGCTTTTCCAGTTTGGTACACTGAAAATCTTTACAGTATTTCTCCAGAGTCAATTTGTTTCCCCACAAATCTTTATCTAAGTTTGCCCACAGATCATCAGGCATGAAGCCAAACACACGCTCTGTGTCTGTGTAGCGAGTTGCCCAGTAGAAACCACGTTCCTCTGGGTCTGGCTCGTAGGCGTGGTCAAAGTACAGGTGGGTGGCCTGGGTCATGATGACCTGAACAGTGGAAGATACAGAAAGTGATTGACATCACTCTATAGCCTACTTCCTTGCAGCGCCACCACGCAGGTGTATCTTAAACTACATTCACACCAGTATAAGATCTGTGTTAAAACTAATAAAATGTAATCACTTTTTTAATTGATCAAAATGACTTTTAGACACATATATGAAAGTTTAAATCCATTTTTCAACAATGTATTCCTTTAAAGTATACCAATTACTTGTGCCAGTTTCTTGAACAACAAAAACACACACACACACAAAAACTGTTTGCCAAAAGCCCAAGTTGAAATTGGCTGAAACAAAAACAGCGCTACACCCAAAACTCAGACAAAATTTTGAGAGCCCTGTAGAAGTGGGTTTCCTCAAGTGTTGACATGTGTGTCCTTGTCTATAAAATACCTCATATCCTGCATTTGCCATGGCATAGCCCCTCCCTGCAGCTCCCCACTCCCAAGGATTCATCCAGGCATTGACACGTGGCTGTTTGTTTGGTATGCTGCTCCTCTCAAATGGCTTTTCTTCATGAAGCATGCCATCATCCCAGGTGGTGATGTCAAGGTCAAGGTCAGCTGGAAAGGTCAAATACTGTTAGATTATTCTTTGATTTCACAAGAAGCTCCTACTGCATTAGAAACTCACTGGTGAAATCATCAGTGTACTACATCATGGTAGTGGTGCACTGGTAGAATCAAGCAAATTAAGAGGAAAGAAGATGACCAAATTATACTTTTGTAACATCCTTTGGCCTGCCTAAAGGGCTGAAAGTTTGACAACACTTTTCTGTGTAATATCAAATACATTTTGCATTAAAAAGCAATTAATATCTGCACATTCAATATTCTGCTGGTGTATCCTCATTATAAAGTAAAGTTATTGTGGTGGGGACAGGTAGGGGTATTTCTGTAGTACTTATTATAAAGTACTGTTATTGTGGTGGGGACAGGTAGGTGTATTTCTGTAGTACTTATTATAAAGTACTGTTATTGTGGTGGGGACAGGTAGGGGCATTTCTGTAGTACTTATTATAAAGTACAGTTATTGTGGTGGGGACAGGTAGGGGTATTTCTGTAGTACTTATTATAAAGTACTGTTATTGTGGTGGGGACAGGTAGGGGTATTTCTGTAGTACTTATTATAAAGTACAGTTATTGTGGTGGGGACAGGTAGGGGCATTTCTGTATACTTATTATAAAGTACAGTTATTGTGGTGGGGACAGGTAGGGGTATTTCTGTAGTACTTATTATAAAGTACAGTTATTGTGGTGGGGACAGGTAGGGGTATTTCTGTAGTACTTATTATAAAGTACAGTTATTGTGGTGGGGACAGGTAGGGGTATTTCTGTAGTACTTATTATAAAGTACTGTTATTGTGGTGGGGACAGGTAGGGGCATTTCTGTGGTACTTATTATAAAGTACAGTTATTGTGGTGGGGACAGGTAGGGGCATTTCTGTGGTACTACTGTAGGTCTAGTAATACATCCCCTGGTCAGGAATGAGAACTAAATTGTTATTATGTTTTCAGAATCCCTCACCATCCATGTATCTACCAACAAAAAAAAAAAAAAATATGTGTTTGTCATCTGTATAGTATGCAAATAAAACCAACACAGTGAGAACTTGTATATGTACTGGTACATGCAGGTTACAATTTGAAACAGTGCTAAATGGCAAAGTATTCAGTGTTAGGGGTGTTTTGCTAGCAGTATAATATATGTAAGTAAAGGTTTTTATACTAACAAATGTCACTTTTTAAAAAACTGATAGGCTAAAGCATTTCTGTAAAAAAGTGCTAGAACCAATAAAGATGATAATTATCATAAAATGCCATTTGTTTTCAGAAAAGATTTATTTTATGACAATTACCAGCAATTTTGGCCACTCTCCTCACAAAACCCTCCTGGATTTCTTTTCTCTGTCTCCCGCTGCAGGCGGGCGACCCCTCCCACACCCCAGCTGGCACCTCGTCTCCACCAATATGAATACGCTTCAGTGGCGCCACCTCCTGGTGAAGCTTGATCAGACCTTTGATGACTTCCTCAACAAAACGGAAGGTTGACTCCAGGCAGGGGTTGACGACGCCATCTGTAAACTTCTGCACAGACTTGTATTGGGATGTGTCTGCTGGGTCCCTCAGGCGAAACTCTCCTAGAGACCAGGAGAGAGAATATATTTTAATATTTAAAATGTTAATACTATACATCTAGATACAGATTAAAATATGATATCTTTGAAGATTCATTTTAGAAACTGTCCCAACCACAGGAAAGCCTGGTGCAATGACGATGCAGGTTTCCAATGCTATTACACTGTGTAAATGTGGCTTGTTCATACACTTTTATTATACCTGAACACAACATGCCTATAATTCTGTGTGTAGACTGAAAACAGATGTAATGTTCATCATGTGATCACAAGATAACACAAAGATAAGCTATGACACAAGTCAGGCTACCTCTCAGCTCCAGCTCAGTACTTAGAGACCATACTCTCACACTTGCCTGCTTCTTCGGACTTTCCTGCCTTCATCAATCTTGCATAGCGTGCTTCCATAGCCCTGACAGCAGCATGAGCATGGCCTGGCAGGTCAATCTCTGGAATAATCTCAATGTGTCTATCTGTAGCATACTTCAGTATATCTCTGTAGTCTGAGGCCGTGTAATAGCCTGATCCACTGGACATGTCATGTGGTCCTGAGCCCAGCTGTGGAAGGATGCCCGTCTTCTCAGACAGGTCATGCCTTCTCCGCCCTCCTATCTACAGTGAGAAATGAACCAAGACTTGCATCAAGTGTAGCTTTAAAATAATAGCAACTCCGTTCTCTCATACTTCATATCCCACATCCCCCCCCGACTTCTCATAGGATTTGAAATTAAGTAACCTTTTATTGCTTTTATAACTAAGGAATTCCACATTTTGAACTGAAAGATTTTTACTGTGTTGCACTGTGGTGTTTTTTTCAAAATGCAATAATGATAGATCTAAAAAAATCAGACAGTTTCCAGAAAACAACTATGTTACCAAACTTCATGAAAAACTCTAAAGCTGGAAACAAGAGGAGGTATGTTAATCTGTTCAACTGATTGCATTCAGCAAGAGTCCCCATGGAGTTGGATCGATCTGCATAGAATGATTGTTCGAGCCTTTAATGTTATTTCTCTTACATCTGTCACTACAATGTTGCAAATTACTCTTCCTTTGTAGAAGATTACCCAAAACACAAGATGTGTAAATTTTGTCAGAAACAATGCATATCAGGCATTGGTTTTTGGTCATATATGCCTAAAATGTGAGGGGTGGTGTTGTTGCTGTTAAGCACAGCTGATAACTGATATCACATTGTAGATGACCAAAGGAAATTATAAAAAAATTAATAATAATAAAATAAAGGCAACCAATCACCTCAGTCAGCTCTGGAAGTTTCTCAATTTCAACTCTCCAGCCTTCATCATCAGACAGGTGCAGGTGAAGTTTGTTCATTTTAAACATGGCCATCACTTCCATGACTGGATAAAGATCCTCTGGCGGAAAAAAATTTCTTGCCACATCCAGCATTAATCCACGGTGTATAAAGCGAGGTGCGTCTTTCATCACAATGTGTGGCACGGCCCCCTCTTCATTCATCAATGCAAATAAACTCTGCATTGCATAAAAAGCCCCTGGACTTGCAGGAGCCACTATGTCAATTCTGGACAGCCTTCCATTTACTGTGAGGCTGTAGGATTCTGGGTGATTCTCCACCACCCTGCCATCTAGTTTGATGCTGACACTTCCCTGGGCAACCCTGATCACTTTAGTGGCTGGAGGAGATCCCGAGGATAACTTCACACCCATCTCATTCAGTTTGTCTACAACATGGAGTGATCACATTAGTTATAGTCATGATCCACTAACCACAAAACCAACCTATTTATTGATCATATGACAGAAATGTGTTTGTTTTATTAAAATAAACCCTTGAAAAGTTTTCTACAGCAGCAAGTTGGGATCAATTAAATTAAATTTAAGAAGTAGCTATTTTTTTTTTAAATTTTACACTAATTGTCTGAAATTTGTAAACAAGTCCAAACAGTTGAAGTCCCAAAGTCAAAATTAAACAACAGTCATCTTGAACAAACTATCACCAAAAAAACAATTTATCCACCATTTTTTAAATGAGCAGACATTCTTTTCTTTTATTTTGTTTCTAGAAAATACTATACAAGGAACCTGTTGTGACTCAATTACCAACAAAGACTGAAACATCTAGTTCCTTATCCATGGCCAGCACCCAGTCTTGATACTTAAAGCTGATCAGCCTCTTTCTGTCTGCCCTCAACTCTACAGGGGTGGGGATCACCAGCAGCAACCCGTCTTTTCTATATTTTATTTTGTCATTCTTCTCGTAGCGCTGGCTAGGGGTGAAGGGGTTAAACTGGTCCTGTTTTAAACGCTTGTATTGCTGTGGTCTGCTGAAAGGGGCCACAAATGCCAGGGTCTCCCCAGCTGTGCACTGTATAATCTGTGGTTCATGTCCTTCAGCTGTCACATACCTACATCAGAGATCACATTAACATTCATAATACTAATACTTAAACAATCTAATCTTATTAAAACCTGAACTAGACCTGTCATGGATGGAGTACCCTCTGTAAGGAAAATTGAATCCAAGTTTTTAAAACCTAGATATGCAAACTAAAAAAATAGAATAAAAACATACAGCAGGACTTTAATATGCTAACCATGGCTTGCACTTACCAGTTGGGCATCACATCTGTTTTAGCTACAGACCATGCCTGACAATCCAGCTTGATGACCACCTTCTCACCTGGCGTGATCTTAGTATCTGTTAAAGGTGTTAAACAAAACAGGTGCCCTCCAACATGATATAACTTGAATCCTGATCCTCTGATCACATATCCCTCTGGGTATGGCCACTGTTTATTCTGTAGCATGAACACCATGTAAAAATAAATGGACCACGTCCCAGTAGCAGTTATGGTAGCTTCACCTTCATTGGTCAGTGTCACCTGCACCTTGTGAATTGCCTTATCAATGTCATCTATGGTCCCAGTATTGTCCACCACTTCATAGTACACATCAAGGTTGTTGGAAATGTATCTGAGCATTTCTTCTGTGCTTCCTGGTGGGATATCTGGTTCTACTCCTGACAGAGAGCAAATAAAGATAAAAATAAACTTTAACATAAATATCTGTTTACAACAGACTCTATTCAGTACTCAGTGCTTACAATAATGTGTATGCAGTATTCCCCTCCCACGTACCCTACAACTCTAATTTTTAAAGTTGATATCAAAATTAACTGATGTGATGACTGATCAATTGTCTTGTGAATATATATATTAGTTTCAAAATGTACTAACTAATTCTATTTTTAAAAGATATACTCACAGCTCTCACACATCTCCCCCCCCCCCCCCCCCCCCACACACACACACACTACATAAAGTGACAAGAAGACCGCAAACAAACCTTTATTCTGCGTTTCTTCTGGTTGATGGTGCATCGCGCCTCCCCCTTCTTGACTACTAGCCGATGCGATGTGTGTTTTTACTTCGTCCTCCCCGCGGGATATACCTGAAATTTTGTATAGGATATAAATAACCACAACTGCTGCACATATTTGGAACGCTCTGTTTGGACCGCAGCGGAGAGATGGAGGAAGAAGTCGACAAATCCGTAATAAATAAGGCGACATCTCAGTCTTTGAAAAAGTGTTCTTTTGCAGATATCACCTCGACATAGTACGATGTTTTATCTGTTCCTCCCCAGGTAATTTATT
Organism: Lingula anatina; assembly: GCF_051362555.1. Taxonomy (NCBI): domain Eukaryota; kingdom Metazoa; phylum Brachiopoda; class Lingulata; order Lingulida; family Lingulidae; genus Lingula; species Lingula anatina. Next base: position 14,594,765 of record NC_141775.1, read on the forward strand.
GCAAGTGCCGTGCTGTGCAAGGTCATCCTTTCACGTTTGTACATAATGTGACCGCTAGATGGCACTAAGATCAATATGTGACTGGCCCAGAGAAGTTGGCTCTGAACACTTAAAAAATGAAAGTAAAATATAGCAACACAAAGTAACACAGATGTTTCATATTGCTGTCTTTTATTATTTGAAACACGGGAAGAACTATATGTATTTCGAGAAAAGAGACATTTTACCAGCATATAGTTTGCCAATGCTAGTATTTGAGGAATTAAAGACCAACAGATGAAATATAAAATATTAACATTATGCTTTTTAATATGTATATAGAAAATATTCAAGATCAAATGTAGTCAAAATATAGTAAAAACAATTTTTACTTTTGTTATTGCACAATATCAGTAACTGTTCATCAAAACAAATCTGCTCTCTTTCAAAGAATATATGATTCACATATTAGATCACTAATTGGCAATTGAGATGTTCAACAAAAATCTGAGGCTGTCATTCAATCCATTTCAGTTCATTTTGCAATGCACAATATAAGGAAACTATTTTGCTTTTAACTTGATGTTGAAAAAGAAAGTGATCAGTATCATAATTGCAATTTGTAAAATATTTTTTGACAAAAATCAGTTATTTCTTAAATGATCTGGACAAAGAAAAAATGTAATTTGGTGAAATAAGGTGTAAAATCAATCTTTTTAATTGTATTTAAAGGTATTGTATATCCATGATATTATTTTGTCAAATTACTCTATCCAAATAAAAAAGGGGGAAAAACACTCCTTATAATTTTTTTTTTTTATAAAATCATTGCTTTGATTACCATGCCCTGCACTTGTAATGGACGTTTTGTGTCATTCTTAGTAAAAAATGATTTAGATCTTAATCAGTAATGGTTCATTTAGACTACACTGTCTTTTTTAATTCAAAAGAAATATAAGAACACATGTAAGTCTACATAAGCATGGCTGGTCAGTCATTTAGAAATGAATTACATAATAAAAAAACAGTATAAAACATCACAATTGAATCATGCAGGGGACAGCTACAGGTCAAGCTTCATGAATAGGAGGAAACTGCCTATTTTTCGTTGAAGAAATAATTTGCATTAAAATTCTCATTAGGATGCCATTTTATCAGGTGCCTGATTTATGCAAATGATGTGTGATTTATGCAAAAGAATGTAATTTATAAAAACTGATTAATGTTTGAATAATCTCAAACTGCAATTTTAAGAGGGAAATCTCCAAGGCTAAGTTTTTCATATTCAGTTAAATCCTCATTTCTTTAGGTACATGTTTGTAATTTGTTAATTTTATTCTTTGATTAATTACAAATATGCCCATATATGGGCGGTCTGTATAGTCACATCACACCTGCAAATGTGTAGGTGCCTCTATAATATATACCTTTATATGTTATGACAGCGGAGCGGGTATTACTTAGGGTTTTCTCTACATCAAATTTAATATTCTGATACATCTGTATTATATGCCACGGTACAAATATGATTTGCACAAATTTACGTTATTTGCATGGCCCTAATTGACCTCTGCATTAATTGACCCTTGCAAAAATGCAATGGCAAATTAAAAATTGAGACAAACCAAATCAAAATATTGCTCTTGGCATAAATACATGCCATTTATCTATTTTAATCATATGAAGATCCCTTAATCAATTAATGCCGCCGCACTGCGCATGACAAAGACGATCGTAATCACTAATGCGTGTCACTGGGGGTTGAAAGCAAACGGCGGCCATTTTCCCCCTCCCATCAATTGGAAATTGATCGATCGGACTGATTCTGTCGGATAATATGTGCCGTCAATGATCTCAAATCAAAGATAAAGAATCTGTGATTGACCTTATTCAGTTAACGATACAGAGGAGAAGAAAAATGGCAGAGGAAGCAGATATGGATAATCCCATGGACGGTAAGTAATCCCCTTCGTCTTTTTGATAAAGAACAATTCTGCTAATTAACAATCAACCGCTTTGTTTGTGACTTTAAAACGCGAGTAGCTTATTATTAACGATCAGAATGTATTTTAGCTGCTGTATTGCTAATTGTTTTGAAATTCAGCGAACTTCAACCGAAACAAAAAGGGGATTCCGAAAGCACGCTTCTTTGTTCATTTGCATATGAGAGCCTGTCAAGTAGAAAATCCCTTAAAATAGAGGGGTTTCCCAGTAAATTTAGGACTCAGACAGGTCTTTAGTGATCATTTTTTATGAAGACAGTCTTGTGAAATTGCAGCTGAAAAAATTTGTTGATTTTTTTGCATCTCTTTGTTAATGTATATTTTCATGGGATATATATTAAGCTATATATTAACAGGAACAGGTGCTATTGCGCATGCGCACTGTGTATTAAGTAGGTCATCAACAAAGCATTAGGGAGAGATGTAACTAATAAACGTTGGATTACTTAACTCAATATTTTCTTTGCACACATTGTTAATAAAATCTGGAAATGTTTTTGCAGTTTTGCTCCCCCCTTAAACTGTCTTAGTTTCATTAATTTTATGAGAAATTTACATGTTTTTTTTCCAAGTACGTCATTATTTAAAAAATATTGTGATATTATAGATATAAATACTGGAGACACATTTCTTATGATAAGTAATGATGGACGGAAAAAGAAAAGGCAATTTTTTGCAAATTCCACCACATTCTCTTTGAATATTTAATTTTACAGTAGATGTAGACAATGTTAGTTAATGGATACTGGGTACCTGGTGACAGTGTTACTCATTTTTGAGGCCAGCATATATTCTGGAAATTACTTCAATATGGCAGGCATTAGAGGTATTTCAGTACAGGTACTGTTTGTTTTGAGGAGAGAAATGTGTGTCATATGACTGGAATACAATTTCAAATTTTCCTTCACCAATTTAAGCCAAACCAAATCTACCTCTTGGTCTTTGTTGGTAAATGAAACAAGTGCACATCCAGTATTGGCAACAGTCACAGATAAATAGAACAACCTCATATGATACAACAGGAAACCTCCTCTCCAACATGATTAGAGAATAGATGCCTTTGCTCTACCAACACAAGTTTGAAACATCTGCTATGCAGATGCATTCTGTAACCTATGGCAGATAATTTGTGAGCCTTTTGATGATATTATTGTTGATCAAATACGCAGTTTTTTAAACTTTATAATTGAAACTTAGCAAGATACAGACAAAATGTTTATTCTGCATGCAAAATGTAAGGGTTCAGCTTCAGGTTTATTCAACTGCCTATGTAAAGCTGGTCGAGTTGCAGTTCACATATTTTTTAAAACGAACATTAGATACTAATGATAAGAACAAGTTACAAAAACAAGTCATCCACTGTATGTGACATATAAGGCTTCGTTCACATGCAATGTCTATTTTCTATTTTCTATTTTCGGTATGTCTTATGATCACGCTCTGTGCCCTGAATATCCCGCGGCGTAATTACTGGCTTCTTATAAGTAACTGGCTCGCGCTGCCAGTAATTACGCCGCGGGATGTTCAGGGCACAGAGCGTGATCATAAGACATACCGAAAATAGAAAATAGAAAATAGACATTGCATGTGAACGAAGCCTAAGAGTATAATTATATCAAGGCATGGCCGGGATATTATTGCTCTTGCTTGTTGCATACAGGAGAGGATTATTTGTAACTGACTTATACTGGCACTTCAAACAAACCTGGCACTTAAAACAACAGGATGAACACATTGAAGTGTATGAAAATACAGGTAAGTCTGTATGGGAAATACAAGTGCAATTACCCCCTTGTTTGAAGTCCTAGCTATGGTATAATTGTTCATTCAGTGACATTTGTAAACCAGTCATATTCCTGACCCTCTTTGCACCTAGTTATGCCATAATTCTGGTTAAGTAGAAATACTCTGATTTCCTGTCCACTTCTTATGACAGCCCCCTCAGAGACTGATACCTCTCCCAATGACTTTCTGGAGCCTGCAGTGCCTGAGCTAGACACACAGGTTTCACAGAGTAAGTAGGTACTGAAGTGCCAGCAGCCTTTGCATGGTTGAATGTGCTGTTCACCGGGCAGTTGATGGTCATTGACTTCTCTGCAGGTCGTCTGATAACCTATAGAATGTAACAGCACATTCAGATTCACACATGGTGGTTATAGTTAAACCAGACAAAATTCTGCAGAGAAGCTGCTTCCCAGGAACTAGCTGCAGTGTGAAGTGGTGAAGATGGCAGGAAGACAACCAGCTAACACATATAATATGACAGAAACATTTGATCACCTCCAATTTTCAGAAATCAGCCTTCTTTCATGTCCTATTGAATAGGGATTGAAGTGTTTTATTTGTTGTTTCTGTCCTAGCAGACCAGTTACCCAGAGGTCATTGCTGGCCAGGATTACAACACAACAAACAACACAGTCATACTCAAAATCAACCCCAGACAGCTTTCTGTTAGTAGCAGAAAATTAACTTTTATTTCTGCCTCTTTAATTAATAGAATTAATGAATCACAAAAGCCTACATGTTAAGTTTTCAGTCTTATTTAATCCTTTGTTTTTATTGTCGTCAGTCATAGTTGTATTAAATATTGCTATCAATTCTCTTATTGATAGCCTTTCTGGACCAAGATATAAATCAATTTCACTCCATAGAACGTTAAGTCTCAGACTGCCTGCTGTTTGTTGGTTAAGGTGATCAGTGAATTCTGAAATATTGATTAAAAACAAAAGCAATATTGAAGATCTTCAAGTTTTCCTGCCATGTTGCACCAGAATGAAAGCCATCAGCTGCATGCTGCAGTGGTCCTAGATGTCCATCTTGCTTGGTAACACAAGTCTAGTCAACTGCATGGTAGTCTTACAATATTAATAGTTGGTGTTTTAAGTGTTGTCTTGTATTGGCATGTTCATTTTAGATCATTATGTAAAAAGGTTATATTTTGAACATGTTTTTTTTACAGATCCATGTCAGTAGCAGGTTTTTACAGCACATTGTTGTCAAATAATTAGTGAGCATGTAGTCACAACAGGGATAGGATTTGCTGTCCTTTTTGTCCTCTTTGGGGAAGCCCCTGTTTTTATGGCAAAATGAGAATTATAAAAAGTTGTTAAATATTGTATATTCAATGTCGTGGAAGGACCAGGTATTTCTCTGTTATCTTGCAATGTCTGCTATTCTCAGCAGGTGGAAATGTTGTCCTGTGATATCAGGGGTTTCTAAAGTAGAAATGTTGTAATAGCCTGTATGTCTGATTTGAATGCTTTATTTGTATGTAGTTAGAGCAGTAGTGGCATATTTCAGTCAGTTATTTTATATACAACTGTTTCCAACCGTATATAACTTTCTATTCAATTAGAACAACTGTTGTACGTCAATTGTGAATGTATTATTGTGTGCAGTGATGAGGTGACAGAACAGACACCTACTACAGCTACAGTTGTCTTCTGGAACTTCTGTTTTATTTCACATTATGTGTGCAGCACCCATGCTCATTATGATTTCTGTTGTAGGTTTCACATTTTTAATGAAAGAGGTTTTGAAAGAGATTCTAGCTAAGATATAGTTCAAGGTTATCATAAGATGTGTGTAGATGTGCCCTCTCATATAAGACTTTGAAGTTAAACTGTCTTGGAAATAAGTACAGCATTTTCAAACCTCAACATAATTTGCAATATGAAGGGCCCTGTCAATAATCCTTTAATACTTTACTTTTTTTGACAATCACATATACTTTTTTTTTACCTTTTGTAAACACATTTCTGGTAAGTATGACACTGAACACATTTAACATTTTTCTCTTTTTATTGCCACAGACTATGATGATGATAATGAGGGTGCCCTTGAAATAGTGCTTGAAAACAAGAAGGGCAAGAAAAGAAAGATGAAAGATGGATCAGAAAAGAAGAAAAAAGCCAAGAAAAAGAAGAAGGGCAAGAGTGCCAGTGAGGAGGTAGATATTGGAGATGGAGGCAATGAGTCAGTGGCCTCCATGGATGTTACCTTGGAGGTACGTCTTGTACTGTAGGGAAGGGGATCAACTGATTTGGGTCCTCTTCAGTACAATAAATGTTAGTCAGCTGCAAAGTATATTTGTTCCAGTCTTGGATACAGAAATTATAACAAATTTCAAATGCTTAATCTGAGTCAGTTGGTATGAACTTGTAAATTTGAGGAAGTAATGAATGTAAATTTTTCCGTGAATGTTGTCCTGCCTGCAGTGCTTCTACTGATCTCATGTGGCAGTAAAATGAAAACTGGGCATCATAAACATTTGTAAACACTGGCCACTCTTTCTGCTCTAGGTCAGTAGAATAAAAGAAGACTTAAGATATTTTGGAAAAAAAATAAAAATTGATGGCCACCTGGTCCTAATGATCACCCATGTGTGATCTTGAAAACATTTTTACTAAAATTTGAAATTTAAAAATGTAACATATCATATTTCTGTCTTCAGATTCAAGTTAATCTTAAACCCCTTCTTTATTATTACTTAAAGTTTACCTAAATAATTCTTAAATACTTAAAAGTATATGTTTTGATTTTATTGTTTTATCTTTTGAAATCAGGAGTCTCAAGGAGAAGATCCTGCATTGGAAGATGACAGGAATGATGATGACTACATTCCAGAGAAGCCAGCCAAGGAGAAGAAGAAGAGGCCGCCCAAGGTGGATAAGGTGTGCGCACAGATGTGAACGTGTGTGTGCACTGATGTGCTTCTGATGTAGAAAGATATGTGGGGAAAGGGGACAGGAATTGATCTGAGACAGGCCAGATGCTTCATTTTGAAGTTTCCTTCCTTACCACTTCCCTTCTTGACACATCCCTGCTTACCACATCCTTGATTACCACATCCCTTCTTACCACATCCATGCATACATACCACATCCTTGATTACCACATCCCTGCTTACCACATCCTTGATTACCACATCCCTTCTTACCACATCCATGCATACTTACCACATCCTTGATTACCACATCCCTTCCTACCACATCCTTGATTACCACATCCCTGCTTACCACATCCTTGATTACCACATCCCTGCTTACCACATCCTTGATTACCACATCCCTTCTTACCACATCCATGCATACTTACCACATCCTTGATTACCACATCCCTTCTTACCACATCATTGATTACCACATCCCTGCTTACCACATCCCTGCTTACCACATCCCTGATTACCACATCCTTGATTACCACATCCCTTCTTACCACATCCATGCATACTTACCACATCCTTGATTACCACATCCCTTCTTACCACATCCTTGATTACCACATCCCTGCTTACCACATCCCTGCTTACCACATCCTTGATTACCACATCCCTTCTTACCACATCCATGCATACTTACCACATCCTTGATTACCACATCCTTGATTACCACATCCCTTCTTACCACATCCTTGATTACCACATACCTTCTTACCACATCCTTGATTACCACATTCCTGCTTACCACATCCTTGATTACCACATCCCTGCTTACCACATCCTTGATTACCACATCCTTGATTACCACATCCTTGATTACCATTTCTCTTCTTACCACATCCTTTCTTACCACATCCATGATTACCACACCCCTGCTTACCACATCCCTTCATACTTACCACATCCCTGCTTACTTACCACGTCCCTGCTTACTATATCCTTGATTACTACATCCCTGATTACCACATCCTTGATTACCATTTCTCTTCTTACCACATCCTTTCTTACCACATCCATGATTACCACATCCCTGCTTACCACATCCCTTCATACTTACCACACCCCTGCTTACCACATCCCTTCATACTTACCACGTCCTTGCTTAAAACATCCCTGCTTACCACATCCCTTCATACTTACCACGTCCCTGCTTAAAACATCCCTGCATACTTACCACATCCCTGCTTACTTATCACATCCCTGCTTACCACATCCCTTCTTACTACATCCCTGCTTACTTACCACATCCCTGATTACCACATCCCTTCTTGCTTACTACATCCCTGCTTACCACATCCCTGATTACTTACCACATCCCTTCTTACCACATCCCTGCTTACCACGTTCCTGTATACTTACCACATCCCTGCTTACCACGTTCCTGTATACTTACCACATCCCTGCTTGCCACATCTTAATAGACTTTTGATATAAATGTATTGCACCAATCACAGACTTCTTTATTTTGTCACATGCCGTCCACAGCAGTAAGCTATGAATTGATATAACAGCTTAGATGCTCAAATGACGGGCACTGCTGAAGGCCAGGTAGATCTTTTGGAGAATCCAAAATGAAGAAGCTGGCGTGAATTGCACCTGAAGTTCAAGTGGGGAGGGGAGATCTGTACTTAATGGAATGATATCAAAATGGCTGGAGGATTTTAGCCAAACCAATAATTTGAAATTGTTTGATAATAAATTAAAAAAAAAAAACAGTTTTCTGAAGTATTAAACACATTTGACAACCATATTTAACTTTTTATGTACAGACACAGATGTGTCTGTACATATAGCTGTCATCTGCGTCTGTCGTCGCCGTCGTTGCCGTCGTCGCCGTCGCCGTGCACTTTTACCGATAACACGATAAATGGAAAACTGTTTTTCCTTTTGGTTTGTAACTTACAGAACTGATGAATATTCATAATACGCAGGTCAAGTTCGAAAATCAGCATGATCGGGTCACTTTTAGGGAATTTATGCTGTTTTTTCACTTTTTTCAGCATATATGCAGCACCGATAACACGATAAGTGGAAAACCATTTTACCTTTTGCCTTGAAACTTACAGAACTGATGAATATTCATAATACGCAGGTCAAGTTCGAAAATCAGCATGATCGGGTCACTTTTAGGGAATTTATGCTGTTTTTTCACTTTTTTCAGCATATATGCAGCACCGATAACACGATAAGTGGAAAACCATTTTACCTTTTGCCTTGAAACTTACAGAACTGATGAATATTCATAATACGCAGGTCAAGTTCGAAAATCAGCATGATCGGGTCACTTTTAGGGAATTTATGCTGTTTTTTCACTTTTTTCAGCATATATGCAGCACCGATAACACGATAAGTGGAAAACCATTTTACCTTTTGCCTTGAAACTTACAGAACTGATGAATATTCATAATACGCAGGTCAAGTTCAAAAATCAGCATGATTGGGTCATTTTTAGGGAATTTATGCTGTTTTTTCACTTTTTTCAGCATATATACAACACCGATAACACGATAAGTGGAAAACCATTTTACCTTTTGGCTTGAAACTTGCAGAACTGATGAATGTTCATAATACGCAGGTCAAGTTCAAAAATCAGCATAATGGGGTCATTTTTAGGGAATTTATGCTGTTTTTTCACTTTTTTCAGCATATATACAACACCGATAACAAGATAAGTGGAAAACCATTTTACCTTTTGGCTTGTTTTCTGTTGGAAGACCATCAAAATGGAGGATGGATCAACATAGATACTTTGTAATACTGTCAGAAAATATCTCTGGGTCCGCTCCTGTTATTGACCATGTTACCTGTTGTGCAAGATTAAAATTCAGTGTTGACTGACAGTGCTATTATAAGCATTATTTATTATTGCATCAAAATTGACAAAATGACCTTTTTTGCATCTTTATTTTCTGTTTTTTGTCTGTACATTTGACAGCTTTGCTGCCTTGTTTCTATTCCATTATGACATACTATTATTACCTGTATTTCTGCTTTAATATTTATATTTCCAAGAAAAAAATGAACATTAAGCTTCCACAACAATGCATCTAATATTGCTACCACTGTATTTGCACTGTGATTGAAATTCAGCATCAGAGTGTGTTATTGTGTGAGGGGTTTTTATGTGAACAAAAATGGATATGCTCTAATCCTATCATTTTTTATAAAAAGTGTAAACAAAACTCTTGTCAAGATTTATGTTAAGGTGGAAGTAATTTTTTAATTTATTATTATTATGTTATCTATTTATTATTATTAATTTTTTTGAGAATGGAAGGGAAGGAGGAGAAACTTTTCCTCTCTTTCCATTTTGGAGATTTATATAACAGTTGTACAATCTGCTGGTCATTTAAGAGCTACTAGTACTAGTTAGCTAGATCTTTATGTAACATTTAACAGCTACTAGTACTAGTTAGCTAGATCTTTATGAAACATTTAACAGCTACTAGTACTAGTTAGCTAGATCTTTATGTAACATTTAACAGGTACTAGTACTAGTTAGCTAGATCTTTATGTAACATTTAACAGGTACTAGTACTAGTTAGCTAGATCTTTATGAAACATTTAACAGCTACTAGTACTAGTTAGCTAGATCTTTATGAAACATTTAACAGCTACTAATACTAGTTAGCTAGATCTTTATGAAACATTTAACAGCTACTAGTACTAGTTAGCTAGATCTTTATGAAACATTTAACAGCTACTAGTACTAGTTAGCTAGATCTTTATGAAACATTTAACAGCTACTAGTACTAGTTAGCTAGATCTTTATGAAACATTTAACAGCTACTAGTACTAGTTAGCTAGATCTTTATGAAACATTTAACAGCTACTAGTACTAGTTAGCTAGATCTTTATGAAACATTTAACAGCTACTAGTACTAGTTAGCTAGATCTTTATGAAACATTTAACAGCTACTAATACTAGTTAGCTAGATCTTTATGAAACATTTAACAGCTACTAGTACTAGTTAGCTAGATCTTTATGAAACATTTAACAGCTACTAATACTAGTTAGCTAGATCTTTATGAAACATTTAACAGCTACTAGTACTAGTTAGCTAGATCTTTATGAAACATTTAACAGCTACTAATACTAGTTAGCTAGATCTTTATGAAACATTTAACAGCTACTAGTACTAGTTAGCTAGATCTTTATGAAACATTTAACAGCTACTAATACTAGTTAGCTAGATCTTTATGAAACATTTAACAGCTACTAATACTAGTTAGCTAGATCTTTATGAAACATTTAACAGCTACTAATACTAGTTAGCTAGATCTTTATGAAACATTTAACAGCTACTAGTACTAGTTAGCTAGATCTTTATGAAACATTTAACAGCTACTAGTACTAGTTAGCTAGATCTTTATGAAACATTTAACAGCTACTAATACTAGTTAGCTAGATCTTTATGAAACATTTAACAGCTACTAGTACTAGTTAGCTAGATCTTTATGAAACATTTAACAGCTACTAATACTAGTTAGCTAGATCTTTATGTAACATTTAACAGCTACTAGTACTAGTTAGCTAGATCTTTATGTAACATTTAACAGCAATTTGTCATTAGGAGCAGAAGACAGCAGAAGAGATATGCCAAGAACATGGACTCCTGAATGTGGAACTTGAATACTCTGATGAAGACTTTGTCAACCTCACCACCTATAAGGCATACTCTGCACACATTCGCCCCCTGCTGGCCAAAGAGAATCCTAAATGTCCCATGACAAAGATGACGTCACTTGTCGCTGCCAAGTGGAGAGAGTTCTTGGCTTTAGGGGCTTTACCTGAGCTTCAGAAAGGTAAGTCATGAATTCAGACTTATTCTAGTCTAAGATTTAAAACACTTGTTTCTGTATAAGCTTACTTACTTACTTACTTGCTCCTAACCTCAGAATGTGATATGTTTCTAAAGTGTACCTTTTGTGAAATGTAGCTTCTCTCACTTAACCCTTGTATGTAGCAGCCATATATACTAAATATATTACTGTAACTAAACAAAATATTTACTGTTTATTGACAAATTTATCATTGATTTAGTTCAACATTTTTGTACAAATCATCAGGCTAATTGGCTGAAAGAAATACTTTGCCATACTGTATCCAGGATAGGATTCTCTCATTATTGCATGGTTTGACATAATTCTGACATCCAGTGTTTATTGTGTTGCTATCAGAGGCTGACCCTGATATCAGTGTGGAGGGCAGTAATGACGGAGACCTGGGGGATGTAGACAGTACCCCAGGGACGCCCTCTAAGCAGAAGGGGAAGAAAGGCAAGGGCAAAGGCAAGTCTGTGGCCCCTCTGAAGATCAAACTCACCAAGAAGAAGAAGAGGAAAAAGGGAAGCGATGTAAGACTTTTGTAAAGTAGTACTTCATTGTATTCAACTAACGACTTTCATTATACCTATTTATTGAAAAAAGTAATTCAAAAGAGATAGTAATAGTAATATCTCTGTTGTTATTTAAAATTTCCTGCATCTTTCACTTTGATGACCTAATTACTGGCTATGTTATTGTCAGTCTGTTCAGCTGATCATCATAGTGTTAACTGCATAAAGCTAAACTAAAATTTTGGAACAGCAATTTCTTTGGTTGTCCAGTTTTATGTAGTCATAATTGAACCACTGGTCAAGTAGATGAGATTAACCACCATGGAAGTGAGTGTTTTTGATAGTTGATGCTATTTTTATGTACAGACACAGATGTGTCTGTACATATAGCCATCATCTGCGTCTGTCGTCGTCGCCGTCGCCGTCGCCGTCGCCGTGCACTTTTACCGATAACACGATAAGTGGAAAACCATTTTGCCTTTTGATTTGAAACTTGCAGAACTGATGAATATTCATAATACGCAGGTCAAGTTCTAAAATCAGCATGATCGGGTCACTCTTAGGGAATTTATGCTGTTTTTTCACTTTTTTCAACATATATGCAGCACCGATAACACGATAAGTGGAAAACCATTGTACCTTTTGGCTTGAGACTTACAGTACTGATGAATATTCATAATATGCAGGTCAAGTTCGAAAATCAGCATGATCGGGTCACTTATAGGGAATTTATGCTGTTTTTTCACTTTTTTCAGCATATATACAGCACCGATAACACGATAAGTGGAAAACCATTTTACCTTTTGGCTTGAAACTTACAGAACTGATGAATATACATAATACGCAGGTCAAGTTCGAAAATCAGCGTGATTGGGTCATTTTTAGTGAATTTAGGCTATTTTTTCTCTTTTTTCAGCATATATGCAGCACCGATAACACCATAAATGGAAAACCATTTGACCTTTTGGCTTGAAACCTACAGAACTGATGAATATTCATAATACGCAGGTCAATGTCGAAAATCAGCATGATCGGGTCATTTTTAGTGAATTTAGGCTATTTTTTCACTTTTTTTCAGCATTTTTGCAACACTGATAACACAATAAATGAAGAGCTGTTTTACCCTTTGGCTTGAAACTTACAGAACTGATAAATATTCATAATACGCAGGTCAAGTTCGAAAATCAGCACGATCGGGTCCTTTATAGGGAATTTATGCTGTTTTTTTTCACTTTTTTCAGTATATATGCAACACTGATAACACAATATAAGAAAAACAGATTGGCCAATTGTCATTATACTCACAGGAGGGGCCAATCTTACTAAAACGCAGGTTGAGTTTGAAAATCAGCATAATCAGTCCATTATTTTAAAAGGTAATGCTGTTTTTTCACATTTCCTCACATTCAATTCTTAGGCATGTTAACAGTCTCATTATTGAACTAATAAGATACGTAAATGTGTTTGTTTGGCATTTCCTGCATCTTTACAACATTGTTAGTTGATTTTGTAAAAATGATGGTAAACTTGTTATCATGTATTGTGTAATAAAGTGTCAAAAATGGAAATACACTCATATCATTGCAGTTTGTCAGATGCATTCATCCACTATGTTCAGAATCTCAGAATGGAGGAAGTTGGGCATTTAAAACTGTTCTATTGATACTTTTCCCATCTCATCAATTTTCTTCATTGGTCATATAAAAATGGCAGTAAACTGTTTATTTTGTTTTATGTTTAAAAAGTGTTAAAAATGGAAAAAAAACCCATTTCAGAACAGTGCTGTATTGTTTACATTTTGGCATTTTCAATATGTGACTTTGAAGTTCCATGGGCCTGAAGGCTTTTGCTAGTCACATTTTCTGAATAACCATGATACTAATATTTTATAATTAAAAATTGATGGTCATTATGCTGTAAAACATTATGTAATATTGCATGAAAATTTGAAGAAACCCCTATTTTGGGCACTGCTCCCATGATGACCATTTAAGGAAAATCATGTCACTTACTGTTCTCAAACTTACAGGAAAGAAACATGGGACTAAAATACAGCTCCAGTAGGCAATGCAGTCTGTTTGGTAAATTTTTCTGGCAATTAAACAGTTTTTTGTGAAAATTTAATTTTTCACTTATTGGCATTTTCAAGGTGTGACTTTGAAGTTCCATGATCCTGAAGACCTTTGCTTGTCACATTTCCTGAATATCCGTGATACTAATATTTTATAATTAAAAATTGATGGTCATTATGCTGTTAAACATTATGTAATGTTGCATCAAAATTTGAAGAAACCCCTATTTTGGGCACTGCTCCCATGATGACCATTTAAGGAAAATCATGTCAATTACTGTTCTCAAACTTACAGGAAAGAAACATGGGTCTAAAATACAGCTTCAGTAGGCAATGCAGTCTGTTTGGTAAATTTTTCTGGCAATTAAACAGTTTTTTGTGAAAATTTAATTTTTCACATATTGGCATTTCCAAGGTGCGACTTAGAACCTCCACGGGCTTGAAGACCCGTGCTAGTCACATTTTGTGAAAATCCATGACACTTATATTTTATTATTAAAAATCGATGGTCATTATGCTGTTAAGCATTATGTAATGTTGCATCAAAATAGAAGAAAACACAATTTTTGGTGCTGCTGCCTTGATGACCATTATGGAAAAACCGTGTTACTTATGACTGTCAAACTTTCAAAAAAGAAACACAGGACTAAAATGCAGCCTGAGTTAGAAAAGCAGTCTAATTGGCTTCTTTTTCTGGAAGTTATACATTTTAGTGTTATATTCATTATCTTTTTTGGCATATTCATTGTGGGACTCGGAGCTCCCATGGACATGAAGCCAAATGGTAATCATATTTTCTACATGTCCATCCTATTTATAGTCAATAAACAAAAATTGGTGATAATTATTCTCTAATTTATTATGTAATGTTACATCAAAATTGACAATCTTTTTGCACTGCTACTGCAAACATTATGAAAAGAAAACTGTGCTAGTTATTATAATTTTAAACTTACAAGTACGATTTTTAGGATTGGCCTTCAGCTCATGAGAAAACCAGCTCTATTGGATTATCATGTTTATTGTATTTATGCATTTTTTGTGAAATTTTCATTTTTCTCATTCTGGCACTTTCTAAGTATAAACTTGAACTCTGATGGGCCTGAAGCCTTATGCTTTTACTTTCGTCTGTGTTACCTGTTGTGCATAAGTTGATGTTGACTGTGCAGTTAAACATAATGTATTAATTATTGCATCAGGATTGGTAGTCTCCTATTTTGGGCATTATGGTTTTGTGCTTTTCTTAAGGTGTGACTTATGGGCCTGAAGACCTTTGAGTGGGTCAGTCTATAAATTACCCTTGGGTATCACTAGATTAATTTCAGAGTTATAAAGTCATTTGCTTTAATAGGCCATTAAATGAGATTACGTAAAGCACACTTGTTGATATTTCCCTGTAAACTCCCAAAGGTAAAGCTCTCTGCTAGATTAATAATAAGGAAGCAGTGATAATTATGCAGGTAAATTTTGTTTAATATTGCAAATAAGTTTTAAATATATATATATATATCAAACTGGAAGATTAAAAGTTTGAATAGCAGCTTCATTGGAATTATATTTACCTCAAGCTCTGCCAAGGAGGTTATATTTTCACCCCTGTTTGTCTGTCATCCACATAACACAAAAGGTTATGGACTGATTTTGCAGAAATTTTCAGGAACTGTCGGAAGTGGGCCAAAGAGGACAATGATTAATTTTTGGTGGTGGTCCGGATCAATAATCAATCAATTATCAATAATAATCAACAATTGCTGCCTTGGCAGAGGTCTGCACTCTCAAAGTGCTTTTCTAGTTTTGTTGTTTTCCTTTATAATTTTTTCTCAAACACTTGCATTTGTGACTTTTAGCCCCAGGCAGGCTGTCATCTGCCTGGGGCTCTGCACATTTTCTGTATTTCTACATAAGCAGTTGTATTGTTTTTTATGTCTTTAAACGTTATGTAATATTATTTTATGCACTGTCATCATTTTTCAAATATTGAGACTTTCATAATACGAATTTGAACTCTCATGGTCCTGAAACTGTAATCTTATTGAAGGGGTGGATTGAGACCATCTTCTGGGTCTTCCGGAAGACAGTCAGGTTATTAAGTTTATATTGACTGGTATCTATTTTTTTCTGTTGGAACACCATCAAAATGGAGGATGGATCAACATAGATACTTTGTAATACTGTCAGAAAATATCTCTGGGTCCGCTCCTGTTATTGACCATGTTACCTGTTGTGCAAGATTAAAATTCAGTGTTGACTGACAGTGCTATTATAAGCATTATTTATTATTGCATCAAAATTGACAAAATGACCTTTTTTGCATCTTTATTTTCTGTTTTTTGTCTGTACATTTGACAGCTTTGCTGCCTTGTTTTATTTCTGTTGATCAGGAAGAGCTGGAGGAAGGTGGCGGCTTCAACACCAGTGATGAAGAGTTTGAACGTCAGCTGGAGGAGGCCAGTATTATCAGTGAAGTCCAGTCAGAATCCAGTAACATGTCTGCCCCAAAGAAAAGTAAAGTGAAGAAAGGTCGCGGGCGTAACGCCAAGAAGGCCAAGGTCAAAAAGGATTCCTTCTTGTCTGAGGCAGAAGCGGAGGGATATGAAGTAAATATACATATATTTTGGTTTTTTTTTTCTTGGATTGTTGTTTTACTTTACTAGACAATCACACAAGCATTTTCTGGTACAACTGAGTAATACACTGAATTCAAAAGATAATATTCCATCTAAAATAAACTTGTTCTTTCACTGAAATGTTAATCAGTAACATGTTTGTAGTGACAATGAAACTAAAGCTAGAGCAGTGTATACCCAGTGTACTTGGTTGCACCAAAATGCAGTTTTAACCACATGTGCTACTAGCTTAAATTGCAGTGGTGTTGTTTATTTCTTTGAGATTTTCAAAATAGAAGGGTCTTAAGTCAGTCATATTTAGTGTAAAACTTTAAGAAATCATACTATTTAAAGTAATGATGCCATTTTCTTAACATTTCTTATCTCGTTATTAAACTTTCATCAACTTAACCCATTCTTGGTAATAACCCCATACCCTCTTCTGTTGAACTGCCTGGGATGAAAGACAAGCTGCTTCAGATGATCTAGAAAAAAAAACTGTTTTCCTTTGACATTTTTCATTTAATTGCAATATTAAAGAAAAAACTAAAGCTATCTGTGTACCTTTCTTTAATAATTTGTGTTTGTGGAATTAACTTTTAAATGCCAAATAATGCCAGTTTTAGCAGTAGAGAGTTAAGGTAAACCTGGAATATAGAAAGTCTTGTTTTTACACTTTTATCACTTTTTATTGTTGGTCTGTTTTGGATTAACATAACTTTCACTGTAATATTTGGAGTGGAAAGGGATACACTTTAGCTTTAACTGCACTGGTTAACGACAGCCTATGCAACCAGCCATGATTACTGCTACCTTCATGATTTCTCAAACAAAATAAGGAAAAGAAAACTTCTTTGCTGATTATTTTGCTAACTAGTATCAACTGATTTGCCCATGACCCCATCAGCACTGTCTTCTGTGCCTTGGAACCCACCTCCAGCGCCATCTAGTCTGAATGTGGTGTTAAGAGCTTCTGCCTGAGCATTCTTATCTAGACATTCACTATGTGAACCAACATGATCTTAACAGTGATAAGTCTCCAAAGAAGATTTTTGGCTTAGAAATAAAAATACAAACATAAAATGGAAGAAATCTTCATATAAAAAAATTGACATTTTCCCCAGCCCTAGATGATCTCTTCTGCATATATCTTGTCATCTATTCTTATCTTGGTCTTTTTATTCCCTTTGATAAATATTCTTTCTGTATTCATCTCTTGATCTATTCTTATCTTAGACTTGCTGTTCACTAGCGATATTTAGTTTTTTAAAATTTTCTTTCTTTCTCCTGGCCTCTCCGTCCAACTCCCTCTCCCAAGAGCCCCAGGGGACCCCCACTGTTAGAAAGTGTAAAATGAAGAAAGGCCGAGGGCGGAATGCCTCTAAGAAGATCAAACGAACCAGTACTTTTCCTGCGAACCTTAACGACGCAGACGGATATGAGGTTGGTAGTGGGCTGCTAGATGCCATGTTATGTATTCCAGTGTCTCAACTTTCCGATGTCCGTTCTTAAATGATAAAGTAAACAATGACCAAAACCTGTCAAGTCCTGATCAGCATGACAGTATTCAAAGTTGCTTTCTTTTCAACATTTGACACTTTCATCTAAACAAACAACCAGTGGGGTGGAGGGGGGTTTAAAATGTTAAAAATTGTTTGTTGGCACTTTATTGTTTATAAGTGCTATCATTGATTTTGCACACTAACTCAAATTATTTTTGGATCATGGAAAGATTGATGGTGGGGTTTTAAGATTAACCCCTGCTATTCCCATTCCTGTCTGTCACCAACCTAAACAGAAAACAAACAGAAATTTGAAGTAAATTATTTCAAATATATATATTCCTACAATCTGTCTTCATTTTGTTAATGGTATTTTTTGCACAACTTAGCTGTATTTTTTCACATACTATTAACATTTAAATTGTCAGTTGCAATAATGAGAGTTTTGTTGGGTTGGGTATTTGGGATACAACTTATGAATTCCCCAGTGATTGATGTGTTGCTATCTGATTGACATTGACAAGCTTACTGCTTTATTTCCCACGCTTACAGAACTGCAAGCTGCGTGAACATTTGCATTACAAAATTCTGTTTTTATTTGCCTGTTATTCTTATCAGCTGTGGAAATGAAATTGTAAAGAAATATTTACCTTTTATACAATTATGACCACCGACCTTTCATTGTGGAGGAAAGGTGTATGTTTTGAAGAATTGTATCTGTATGGAAAAGTACTAGGAAATGGAGATTTATTCTGCCCTTGGTCAGTGTGCAAAATGTCAGCATTTCTTTTCTAAATTTAGATGTTCATTCACTGATTATCCTGATTAATTTTCCCTAAAATTCAAACATACCTCATTTATGATATAAAACATATATTTTAGACCCTTCATGATGAAGGGAATTGCTATGAAAGTGGTTGAAATAGGACATATTGCAAGTCTTCAACAGTAGGAAATGTGGTGATAAGGGTTTTCAGATAACTGAGTTATTCAAGGTTAAATGTGTACTGTAGTGTTTAATTGACCATATACTAACAAACCTGATGTGGAAAATTGTGCTGTTCTTTAATTTTAACAGATGTAACAATGTTGCAGTTTATAAGAAAATCTATCTGATATCTTGGCATGATAACTGTTTTATCATTTTGTGCTTCTAGTCGTTCAATCTTCTGTAAAACAAAATAATGTGTATATAGCTGTGATGTGCTGTGAGGCAGTATGCTATGTTCCAGTAGACAGTATGGCAGGTTGTTAAGTTCTGTTAAGTTGATATATCCTGTAGTATGTTATGTAATGTTGTCCACTGTTGTCATTACAGACTGACCACCAGGACTACTGTGAGGTATGCCAGCAGGGAGGAGAGATCATCCTGTGTGACACGTGTCCACGTGCCTATCATCTGGTCTGTCTGGATCCAGAACTAGAAGAGGCTCCTGAGGGGAAGTGGAGCTGTCCACACTGTGTGAGTCCCAGGACACCTGTACACTGCACACACTGGAATGTGGACTAGTGCCTAGATTGTAGAGACTTGTTTTTGGAAATCTCTTTGTTTTCACCCTATATTGCATCTTTACTACCAGTTTACACAATAATTGAAATGTGTAAATTTTGTAGCTGTTTAGACATTTAAATAAATTTTCTAATACACTGAAAGTCATTTCAGAAGCTAAATTTTATGACAGACTAATGTGAAAAATTGAATTCAAGTGGGAAGCTTAGTTTACAGTCCACAAAGACAAAGATAATTATAAAATGTCACCAGATAATGCAGTTAAATGCACTGCTGCCCTATGTTGTAGGAGGCAGAGGGTGCCCAGGAGCAGGAGGAGGATGAACACATGGAGTTCTGTCGTGCTTGTAAAGATGGTGGTGACCTCTTGTGTTGTGATAGCTGTCCATCAGCCTATCACATGCACTGTCTTAACCCGCCCATGAAGGAGATTCCTGATGGAGAATGGCACTGCCCGCGATGTGGGGTAAGTCTTGGGGCAAATTTTGTTGTTTAGGTAATCGTTGATAACTTCTTAAGCAAGATTAACAATTGTTGTTAATTTTAATTAACCAATTACTGACTAATAAATTACTGTTTAAAATATAGAGAACATCATTTCCCTTTGAGGTTACTAAGACGTGGACAGTTTTCTATGGCCCAAAGCTATATAGTTGATGATGTTTCAGTGTGAGCCCCTGAAGGGTAAAGTCCAGAAAGTCCTCACATGGCGCTGGGTGGAACCTCCCAAGATGGCAGACGAGCTGGACCACACCCATAGCCCCACCAAGAAGAAGGTGAGCTGGATGCACAATGACTGCCAAGTTTACCCCAAGGATATCTGATATCTGTTAACTTTTAATCAATATCTTTTATGTTGAGCTTCTTTGTTGTCTAAGTCAGTACAAAAAATGATCTTCCACAAAGCTATTTTAAGAACAAAAGTAAAATAGTTTTATGTGTTAGACTGGATGATCTTGTAAATTGCTATATTTATTTTTCCAGTTTGACCACAAGCCTACCAGGGAGTTCTTTGTGAAGTGGCATGACATGTCTTACTGGCACTGTAGCTGGATAACAGAACTGCAGGTATCCACAAAACATGGCTGTGATTGTACTGAGTCACAGCTGGCTGGCAGGGTCCCATCTACAACACACTGGCACCTAAGCAAACACTCATTTTATATCTAAAGAACTTAAAGTAATTCTTAAGATGTGTCAACTATATGATTGTCAACGAAGGCTGTTACAAAGCTGCTAAAAAGTAAACGATGAGGATATTTTTTCATTCTTAAGATAAGCAATTGCTTATGCAATTGCCCTGGGTCTAGAGTGCTGCTACAATATAGAGTAAATGTGATGATTTGTTTTGAAACATAAGATGTATTCAAATGATGTTTAGAGCTGAAGCAAATAGTTAAAAATGTACTTCCAGTGTTGTTTGTATTGTAGTATGATGTCTACCACCCAGCCATGTACCATAACTAGTACTTCCAGTGTTGTTTGTATTGTAGTATGATGTCTACCACCCAGCCATGTACCATTACTAGTACTTCCAGTGTTGTTTGTATTGTAGTATGATGTCTACCACCCAGCCATGTACCATTACTAGTACTTCCAGTGTTGTTTGTATTGTAGTATGATGTCTACCACCCAGCCATGTACCATAACTAGTACTTCCAGTGTTGTTTGTATTGTAGTATGATGTCTACCACCCAGCCATGTACCATAACTAGTAGTTCCAGTGTTGTTTGTATTGTAGTATGATGTCTACCACCCAGCCATGTACCATTACTAGTACTTCCAGTGTTGTTTGTATTGTAGTATGATGTCTACCACCCAGCCATGTACCATAACTAGTACTTCCAGTGTTGTTTGTATTGTAGTATGATGTCTACCACCCAGCCATGTACCGTAACTAGTACTTCCAGTGTTGTTTGTATTGTAGTATGATGTCTACCACCCAGCCATGTACCATAACTAGTAGTTCCAGTGTTGTTTGTATTGTAGTATGATGTCTACCACCCAGCCATGTACCGTAACTACATCAGGAAGAATGACATGGACGAGCCCCCGCCGCTGGAGGACGGCAGCAGCTTTGGGATGAAGGATTATAAAGAGGAAGACCCCCACAACCTGGAGGGGAGGTTCTACCGCTATGGGGTGCGACCAGAGTGGCTGACCATCAACAGGATCATCAACCACAGGTGAAATGGGGTGGTAGTGCACCTCCCCTGTCAAGTAGTGTGTGTGTGTGTGTGTGTGTGTGTGTGTGTGTGTGTGTGTGTGTGTGTGTGTGTGTGTGTGTGTGTGTGTGTGTGTGTGTGTGTGTGTGTGTGTGTAAAAGATGTTTTTAAAATGTCCTAGAAAATCAAGGAAATGTACATAAACAGGTTTTTAAAATAAGTTGTGTTCTATCTATTATGCTATTTGAATTGATGGTTGTCAGTAATAACTGCATTTAATTTAATGAGCATATGTAATTTGGCTGCTTCTCTCTGGCCCTGTACTCTCCTCTGGATTTTTAAGAGAGAGAATGTCATACTGTAGCAACAGTCCGTATTAAACAGACTGATATCTTTATTGTTTGATCAGAATGATAGGCATTTTTTAGCCTTAATGAAATGAAAGGGAAAGAAAGATGATATGGCAAATGTCCAATTTTTGTAGTAAATTCTAACACTTGCAATGCAATGCATAGTTTTTTACACACATTCATGCTTGCGTACATGCTCACACAATACACACACTGGGAAGTTATTGGTGTCAATTTCATTGAAAGCATTCTGTGTCTTCAGACAAACTAGAGATGGCAGGACATGGTACCTTGTTAAATGGCGTGACCTTCCTTACGAGCAGGCCACGTGGGAGAATGAGGAGTCTGGGATAGCAGAGTTTGATAAGGAGGTGGAACGCTACCATCAGCTCAGGTGAGACCACAGCCCTGGGGGGTGGAATGGATGCCTTGGGGGACCCTTAGTCTGGGGAGTTTGGTTTCTACATTTTCCTATTCACCTTGATGTTCTGTCCTGTTCTTGTGGATGCTTTCTGCAATGGTTAAAGGCAGTACTGCTGCTAGTGTAACATTCCCCTATTTTTAAGGCTGAAACACTGCTTTTATTATCAGGTTTATGTTACATTTATGTTGCTTGGCTTCAAGAGTTTCAGGCAATAATAAAGTTTGAATGGTCCTTGCTTTATAAGATATTTTGACACTTTCTTTTCTTTTATACATTTTGTTTTTGCATGATTTCATAAATGAACACAGTGTTTTCATGTTATAGTAGTAATAGAAGTTTGGTTAATGATTCCTTTATCTGTGCAAGTCCTGGACTGTTTGAACCTCAGCTTTTGCTGTCTCATAATTTTTAGAGAACAGATGTCAAAACCAAGGAACAGAAGGTAAAACAACTTGCTTTGTGTGACTGTGGGATGCAGTGACTTGGATGTATTCTGTGTTGTGTAGCATCACATATTTGAATTGTTCTTCACTTTGATGTAGACTTTTTGGCAAACTTGATTGGTCAGTGTGACCTTCACATTGACCTTCAGTGACCTGCTGTGCTAGCTTTTGTTTAACATAGTGTTTTAGTGTTTTTGAACATATGAAATGTGTAATTAATGTCTCAGTGATGTCCTTTTCTTGTGCTTGTCTGTTTTAGAACTTTTTTCGAGTTTCACTGTCTTCGTAAATTTATATTTAAGCAATGTTAACATGTTGAACAAGCACACATATCCAACACAATTTGCAGTTTCTGTACGTAAGTAAACTAGAGATTTGTGCCATTAACACGTACTTGAATTAAGGTATAGCAACATCAGTTTATATAATTAGGTAGTTCTGTTAATAATGAAGGTTTTAAATCAAGTTTTAAGGCAACTTTTTTGATTTGGGCTTATTTTAATAACTTCTATTGAAGTTTCCAGTGAAAACAAAAGAGCAGACATTCTTTTGGCAGGGCTAGGTTTGCAAAACCAGGTTCAGTCTTCTGCAAGATTTTGTCATTCCGTATATTTAGACATTTTGCCTGAAAGGGTGGAATTGGTGTAAGCTGTATACCAAGGTATGCCCAGGTCCCCCTGCTGTTGACCATGTCTGAGGTAGACTTTCTGTAGCTTACTGTAACTTACTGTACATCTGGAGGGATGTAGGATCTGGAGATTTCAGCCCTTTAACTTACTGTACATCTGGGGGGATGTAGGATCTGGAGATTTCAGCCCTGTAGCTTACTGTACATCTGGAGGGATGTAGGATCTGGAGATTTCAGCCCTTTAACTTACTGTACATCTGGAGGGATGTAGGATCTGGAGATTTCAGCCCTGTAGCTTACTGTACATCTGGAGGGATGTAGGATCTGGAGATTTCAGCCCTGTAGCTTACTGTACATCTGGAGGGATGTAGGATCTGGAGATTTCAGCTCTGTAGCTTACAGTACATCTGGAGGGATGTAGGATCTGGAGATTTCAGCCCTGTAGCTTACTGTACATCTGGAGGGATGTACGATCTTGAGATTTCAGCCCTGTAGCTTACTGTACATCTGGAGGGATGTACGATCTTGAGATTTCAGCTCTGTTGCCTCCTTTTGTGAAAAAATGTCTGGCATAAATGTCACTACAGTAGTTATCTGTCTGGGCAAAATTATTGCTGGGCGCTTTTGTTTGCTGACAGATTTGTAGCTAATCAAGAGATAATTTTAATTTATAGGAATATCACAATTACAAATACTACTGTTTGAAGTGTTTGACACCAATAAAATGTGAAAAACAATTCAATAAGGGAAGTGCACATGTTATTATGGATTGATACTATAAGTACTGATACATTAGTGAGTAGTGCTCAGTCTCATAATAATACACTCTGAGGAAGGTCGCAGTGTGACCAATTGTGAAATTTTTGTGCTTAGTAAAATGCTTGTAAAATGTTCATCAGTAATTTTTTTTAGTCTTTCATGAAATAATATTCTATATATGCATCTTATTTCACATGAAATTTGCCACAAGCTTTTTCTGTGAGAGGTTCTGAGTGACTCAATGTTTTCTAATCTTCCATGCTTTGTTATTGCTATTATGATTAGTAACCAAAATTTTCCACAATATTTAATCATATTATTGACACTGTATAATGACAAATTATGCAAACGCAAAGACAATTACAACAGGATTTACTAGTCTCAAATAACAGCCTGGAAACATGCCGTGATATTGCTGTTAGTGCTTCATCACACATTGCATTTTCTTCCAGTTAGGCAATATTGACATGTTTGAGTGTGGTCGCAATTTGCAATGCTTTTGAGTTATAGAGCCCAGATCTGGTTTTGTATGTGGGAGGGGGGAGGTCTGACTCCATGCCATATTTTCAGACATTTTCACCCAATGGCAGTCTCATTTAATAAGGACAGACTGCTGAAATATTACCAGGAATATAAATGGCTGCAGACCTGAAATATTTGGTTGAAGTAAGCCCCTTGAGCCACAGTTGATTGTCCTGGCAACAATGTACACACATGTCCTCTCAGAACCTTGCTTGACCTAAAGTTGACTTTATCTAGTTGGCTACCTGATTTTAGCAGGCTGAGATATTGTATTGTGTGCACAGATTAAAATCCAAAACAAGGTTATGTGTAGCTACAAGGTAAGCCAGTGCATTAATATAAGTTTGACAACACTTTTTTGAAAAATTTGATTATTGGTCATCAGGAATTATGAAATGGAAACGGTGTTGTCTTAGTGGCAGTGGTTGTAGGAATGTACTCAGTTCATAATGTTTGATAACTTATGTTTTATTGTGGACTCTTTTATTTGAAGATCCATGATGCTAGGTCAGACAGGATCAGCAAAAGGAGGGAAGAAAGGAGGGAAAGGAAAGAAGGGGAAAGGCAAAGGGAAAGGAAAAGATAGAGAAGATGAAGAGGAGACAGAGGAAGAAGCAAGTAAACAGATGTTTAAACTGCCACCAGAGGTCCCTGTGGTAGATGTAAGTGCTGCCATCTAGCAGTTATGTGCAAAATGAATTTTTTTCTCAGTAAAATTTTTTTGGGAGGGGGGATGTCACACTGTATTACATAATCTTTATATATTGGCTGTAGAAACTTATGTACTACCTTTATTTCAAACAGAACAGGTAAACAAAGCAGCATGAATTACCCCTCCTTTCTTTGCAGCTGAAGAGGAAGTTGGACCAGCAGCCGGACTATATTGACATCACTGGTGGCACCCTGCATCCCTATCAGCTGGAGGGATTAAACTGGCTGCGCTACTCCTGGTGTCATGGTATCCACACCATCTTAGCTGACGAGATGGGACTGGGCAAGACTATACAGACTATTGTGTTTTTGTATTCATTGTATAAAGAGGTAGGTAGCATAAACCAAAGATGGCTAATTTATTTCACTTTTTTGCCTCTGTCAGGGAAACAAATATGTACAAGTTTAAAGATAACACTGAGATATTTACACAGAAGCTCACTTTGAAGTTGAGATAAACTTTTTACCACCTTGTCCATCACCTACTGACCTTGACCTGCATTTTCAGGGTCACTCGAAGGGACCGTTTCTTGTCAGTGCTCCTCTGTCCACTATCATCAACTGGGAGCGAGAGTTTGAGTTCTGGGCGCCAGATTTCTATGTGGTCACATATGTGGGGGACAAAGACAGCCGCGCTGTTATAAGGTAACTAGTTCATGTCATAGGGTAACCAGTTCATGTTATAAGGTAACAGTTCATGTTATAAGGTAACCAGTTCATGTTATAAGGTAACCAGTTCATGTTATAAGGTAACAGTTCATGTCATGTTCATTGGGATTAAATGCTGTTGTTTAGTAGTGCTTCATTTGGCTTTCAATTTTGGAAAAATTTTAATAATTTACTGGATTTCCACAGGGGTCCAACACTTTTCGGAGTCACTGCTTGAAGATATTAAGAAATTAACATTAAAGACATTTAAGGGATGATTTCTACTGCATATATTCATGATTTCTATGCAATTTCAGAGAGCATGAGTTTTCTTTCGAGGAGGGTGCAATCCGTGGTGGCACAAAGGCATCAAAGATGCGCAAAGAGTGCCCTGTTAAATTCCATGTCCTATTGACCTCCTATGAGTTGATCAGCATTGACCAGGCGACTCTGGGCTCTGTGGACTGGGGAGTGTTGGTGGTGGATGAAGCTCATAGGCTGAAAAACAACCAATCAAAAGTAGGTGGTGTTACTGGTTAAGTCAAAGTATTGTAGCTTGCATACAGGACATACTGTTAGACTGATTATCTGCAGTAATGTAATTGTAATGGGAGCCATCTAGGATGGGTAGTGGTTGAAATGATAGAGGGAAGACGTTGGGTATTTTCAAATAGACTTAGGTTTTGTGATAATGTGTAGCTGACTGGCTTTGTGTTGTTTCCAGTTCTTCAAGGTGCTCAGTGCATACAAGATTGGCTACAAGTTGCTGTTGACTGGTACTCCACTCCAGAACAACCTGGAGGAACTGTTCCACCTGCTCAACTTCATGTCTCCAGATGACTTCAGGTAGTGTGTGCTATTAAGTTTATACCTGTGTATTTTCATTGCCTTTATTAATGAGACATAGCAACGAGAAATATATACGCTGATATTTTATGTTTTTAGGTCGTTTTTATTCTTTTAATCATCACAAATGTAGATGAATTAATGAATAATTAGATACAGGAAAAAACTTTGGTTTCTAGATTGTAATAAACCCTTACAGTACCTTTAATTATATCCATCAAATTGGTGTAGTGCATTGACACTCTTTTTTTATGCTGAAACAGGGTTCTGCCGAGGCCGCGATTCTGCGAGATTCTCGCCAAAAAAATAAAATTCTCGCACAAAAATTACCAAAGATGCGAAAATTCTCGCATACAAACCGAGTGAGGGTGCTATCATTGTACCACCAGCGTTAGCGCTGGCGGTACACATGGTTTCGGTCCCGTCCGGATCGTTCCGCCGGCTCCGCCGGCTCCGCCGGCTCCGTTGGCTCCGCCGGCTCCGCCGGCTCCGCCGGATGGCTACCGTTACCGCTTCTCCTCCTAGACGGTAAGGGCCCCCGTACCCATCTCATGGATTTAGGTCACCTATAATCTCAACTCGTTCCACGTAAAATTTGGGCTTTGTCGGTATTGGGGTCTGGGTGTGGCACTCATTGCAATGCACCCTTGTCTAAAAATGGCAAAATTAAATGCTAATTATCTACCCTACGGAAGGGGTTATGGGAAAAATTTCTATAGACAGCTTTCCAAAAGTCATATGTGTAGATTTCAAATATACCCTTGGATTTGACCTTTGACCTTTACTTCAAGGTCAAATGGGCCAAAATTTTCAAAAAAATGAAATTTTTTACGAAAAAAATTTTTTTTGCCCTGTTATTCAGACACCACACAGACTTAACCAATAATATTATTGGAAAGTGTTACCCTTCAGGTCATCTTTCATCTCCATGAATTTGGGGTCAATCGGTACATTTTCACGGGAGTAGCGGCCATTAGATACCGAAACTTAAAACTGTCTCTAATTCGGGAACCGTTAATGCTAGAAACCCATTCTTTTTTGCATTTTGTAGAGCATGTAAAGCCCAACACTGGAGGTGGTCTCGGTTTTTTTGTATTCCATACGGTTTTCGAGTTACGCTGTATCAAAAAGCACATATTGGTGGTAAAAGCAAAATGTGCAGTACGGTAATGGATAATAAATTTTGAACTCTGGAAAAATAAAACATAAGGCTTGGCAAAGCAGACAACTTGTGTTCAAAAATGACATTATTTCATCAAATTTGAACTTCTGAAACTTCAGAGCACCTCCTATTTCAAGAATTTTGACCAAAATGACATTTTCTTTATTTTAATTAATTTTTTCTGTACGAAATTTAAGGCACATTATGGTAACTCCAAAATTATAACATTTAGTCCCTTATATCTCCAAAACTGGCAGAGATAGGTCCATAGTTACTATTGAAGTTGAATAGGAAGTCATATACTGGCAATCTTACTATGACCTTGAAATTGACCTTTGACCTACTTTTCACCATGAACTGAACTTTGCAAATTTTTCTTCCCTTTTATCTCCAAAACTGGCAGAGATAGGTCCATAGTTACAATTGAACTTGAATAGGAAGTCATATAATGGCAATCTATATGTGACATTAAAATTGACCTTTGACCTACTTTTCACCATGAACTGAATTTTGCAAATTTTGCTTTCCTTTTATCTCCAAAACTGGCTGAGATAGGTCCGTAGTTACTATTGAACTTGAATAGGAAGTCATATACTGGCAATCTAAATGTGACCTTAAAATTGACCTTTGACCTACTTTTCACCATAAACTGAACTTTGCAAAATTTGCTTCCCTTTTATCTCCAAAACTGGCAGATTTAGGTCCATAGTTACTATTGAAGTTGAATAGGAAGTCATATACTGGCAATCTAAATGTGACCTTAAAATTGACCTTTGACCTACTTTTCACCATGAACTGAACTTTGCAAATTTTTCTTCCCTTTTATCTCCAAAACTGGCAGAGATAGGTCCATAGTTACTATTGAAGTTGAATAGGAAGTCATATACTGGCAATCTAAATGTGACCTTAAAATTGACCTTTGACCTACTTTACACCATGAACTGAATTTTGCAAATTTTGCTTCCCTTTTATCTCCAAAACTGGCAGAGATAGGTCCATAGTTACTATTGAACTTGAATAGGAAGTCATATACTGGCAATCTAAATGTGACCTTGAAATTGACCTTTGACCTACTTTTCACCATGAACTGAACTTTGCAAACTTTTCTTCCCTTTTATCTCCAAAACTGGCAGAGATAGGTCCATAGTTACTATTGAACTTGAAAAGGAAGTCATATACTGGCAATCTAAATGTGACCTTAAAATTGACCTTTGACCTACTTTACACCGTGAACTGAATTTTGCAAATTTTGCTTTCCTTTTATCTCCAAAACTGGCTGAGATAGGTCCGTAGTTACTATTGAACTTTAATAGGAAGTCATATACTGGCAATCTAAATGTGACCTCAAAATTGACCTTTGAACTACTTTTCACCATAAACTGAACTTTGCAAATTTTGCTTCCCTTTTATCTCCAAAACTGGCAGAGATAGGTCCATAGTTATTATTGAACTTGAATAGGAAGTCATATACTGGCAATCTAAATGTGACCTTGAAATTGACCTTTGACCTACTTTTCACCATGAACTGAATTTTGCAAATTTTGCTTCCCTTTTATCTCCAAAACTGGCTGAGATAGGTCCATAGTTACTATTGAACTTGAATAGGAAGTCATATACTGGCAATCTATATGTGACCTTGAAATTGACCTTTGACCTACATTTCACCATGAACTGAACTTTGCAAATTTTGCTTCCCTTTTATCTCCAAAACTGGCAGAGATAGGTCCATAGTTACTATTGAACTTGAATAGAAAGTCATATACTGGCAATCTAAATGTGACCTTGAAATTGACCTTTGACCTACTTTTCACCATGAACTGAATTTTGCAAATTTTGCTTCCCTTTTATCTCCAAAACTGGCTGAGATAGGTCCATAGTTACTATTGAAGTTGAATAGGAAGTCCTATACTGGCAATCTAAGTGTGACCTTGAAATTGACCTTTGACCTACTTTTTATCATGAACTGAACTCTGCTAATTTCTTTTTCTTTTAACTTCAAACTTGACAAAGATAGGTCCATAGTTACTCTTGAACTTGAATAGGAAGTCATATACTGGCAATTTACTGTGACCTTGAAATTGACCCTTGACCTACCTTATGAAGAACTTAAATTTGATTGTACCATATATATTTTTTGCAATAGTTTAAAAATTCTTGTTGATTGCATTTTTACAGCTTGTCAAGCACAAAACTGGTGGCTGTGTCCCTTATTTTGTGTATGTGGGGGTCTATACGAATGCGCTTGCTCCAGCTGGTGGTACAATATTCGGAGGCGGTATCGCCTCTCTGATCCTCTAGTTGTTCTTGAGATGATAAAAGACACATTGAGAGTGGCGTCTAAAATTGTTTATCTAAATAATCATCACCGTATAAATTTCTTCGCATCGTCCGCTGCATTGACTTGTTAACACAGTGTAGCTAACGTCGTCATGTGTGTGTTTCCGATGTACCCTCGTAAGAGATCGTTTCAAGCAGCGTCGTCATTTGTTGTCGTAATATCAATAGTACCTCTTCATGACTACAGTCCAATCGGCAATCCTCGTGTGACTCCGCTGCACTAAAGTTAGTTGAGCGATTGAGCGGTTCTCTCATTTCGCGTGATAGTCAACCAATGATAGACGGCGTGACAGTGATATTCAGCCTGATGAAGCGTGGTTAAAATGGCGGCTTCCTCGCCGAAAGCGAAAGTTAAAAAACAAAGATCGATTTTAAGCTTTATGCCAAAGTCTTCGGCAAGCGGTGAAAAATCAGGTCAGACTCCTGTTAATCCCCCCTCAGATGAATCCGTCTCTCCGCCTGACAAGTCTGAGAAAAGGAAGAAACAAATTTCTGAAGTTGCGACTCCAGATGAAAATGACAGTTCTTTGACGATAAAGGTATGTTCATTCCGTGGCATTTTTATTTTACGTTTTGGAAGGACACTTGATACTTCGTTTGAAAATGTGAAAGAAAGTAAAAAAAAAAGGTAATAGGCCCGTTTTTGATACGATTATTCCTCTATATGTGAGTATGATAATATGAAAAAGAAGTTAAAAAAGTAAGGAGGCCCGTTTTTGATTTGTTTATTCCTATCACTCTATAGTGTATATATATGTGTGTGTGTGTGTGAGAATAAAAATTTGAAAAAAAGGAAATGTTTAACTTTAATGAAGAAGTAAGGAGGCCTGTTTCTGATATGTTTATTCCTCTGTATATGTGTGTGAGGATACTAATTAGTAATTTGAAAAAAAAAAGTTAGGGCCTCCTAATCAAGGATATTTTCATAGAATGCACTCAACCAAATGTGTGACCTATATTTTTTACTTTAGCCTTTATTTTAAAAAGTAGTCAATATTGTGAAACTGATAAATCAAAGATAAAAATGTCCTTCCCAAACACTATTATGCAATTTTTCCTGATAAAAGTGTTAATTAAGTCATGATTAATCATCAAAACCTAAAAATTCTTTTGGATTGTGGTGTCTGGTTCCAGAAATTACAAGTTTGTAAGTAGGAAAAATTTTAACTTTTCTTTAATTTTAGGTCTGCAGACCAAATACCATCAAAGGGCCTGAAAGAAAGAAACCGAAAGTAGTGCCACAGAAATTTCAACACGATTGGTTAAGAGATTATTCTTGGCTCCGCTATGATAATGAGGCAGATGCTTTATAAAAAAATCATTTGCAACTGTATATACATACAGCCTATGTAAAGTTACTTTCAAAGTTGAATCAGTTCAGTTTGTGAACTTTAATAAAATACCAGTACAGACTAGCAGTGTATGTTTTTACGTAAAATATCATTTTTCCTGATCTCCCACTATTTCTCAAAATCTCCCCAACTTTTATGCTCAGAGGGGAGAATTCTCCCCCCTTTTTTGAGACCTTGGCAGAACCCTGCTGAAAGAAGAGTTGTGCAAGAAGAATCCCTAGCAGTTTTGTGTCAGTCTAGCTACAAGAATATGACAGAAGCAGTTTTTTAAGCTTAGCACTGGCAATTTGTGATTATTCTAGAGAGCAGTCACATCAGAGCAGGTTCTCAGAGGTTGAAAGCCTTGGGAGCAAATTACACACTGTACTCCCAGGTATAAATGTCTATCACCTTCCATATTTCAGGAATCTGCAGGTGTTCCTGGATGAGTTTGCAGACATAGGGAAGGAGGAGCAGGTGAAGAAGTTACATGACATGCTGGGCCCACACTTACTGCGGCGACTGAAGGCAGATGTCCTGAAGGGAATACCATCCAAGAGTGAGTTCATTGTCAGAGTGGAGCTCAGCCCCATGCAGAAGTAAGTAGACCACAACTCTGTGATCTTAACCAAATACCTGAAGTTCCTGTTTGTTGCTTTCATAGCAGTTTGAAAACTTGTATAGCTACTGTTCATCGAACTAACTTGGAATCCATGCAAAAAAATCAACATAATTTCACACTTGTTTTGGTTTTGGCATGTGTTATGGACTAAGTTTTGGCAAGTTTAAGAGCCCCTTGCATCAACAAAGGTAAACTAAGGTGTGCAAGTCATGAAAACCCAGTATATGAGGTGCCAGATCCTATGATAGATCATTAAACATTGATTACCAATTGTTATTTTTAGCATTAGTGGAACACTAATGTTAAGGTTAAAAATTAGATAATATGTTGGTTTTAGATATAGTTGTAAACAGTAACAGTACAGTAATTTATAAGTAAAGTTATTAGAGGTTGTTTTTCCTCTCTTTCAGGAAATATTACAAGTACATATTGACAAGGAATTTTGAAGCTCTGAATGCCCGTGGAGGTAATAACGTGTCCCTCCTGAACATCATGATGGACCTGAAGAAGTGCTGTAATCATCCTTACCTGTTCCCCACTGCGGCTGATGTAAGGAGCACCACACTCACTTCTCACTGATTTCTAACAGAATTGATAAATACCATTTTATACTGCTATACTTAGTTCATAATAAGTAATTTTTCCACGTATATATAGTAAAGTTTATGTGAGATGATTGTGTAAACAGGGAAAAATACACCAACTCTATGACTGTATAGAGATCAGTACATTTAAGTTTGAATTTAACCAGAAAATCACATATTTCTTCCTCGCAATGTGGTTTAAATGATAAAAGTCAAGTTGCTAGCCTATTGTTTCAGGAAGCACCCAAGCTGCCCAATGGAATGTTTGAGGGCAGTGCTCTGATCAAAGCTTGTGGGAAACTGGAGCTGTTGTCCAAGATGTTGAACATTCTGAAGGAAGAGGGCCACAGAGTGCTGATCTTCTCTCAGGTGACTGCTTAGGCTTCACTGTATTATCTCTACTAGAGACACACTACACATAGTTTATATTGTTCTCTAACGCCTCAGTTTATTCAGAAAGAGGAGGAGGCCATTTGCAATACATTATAAGCTCTCCTTTAGAGTACATCAAATGGGAAATAGATTAATTATATACAAAGAATGTATATAGAAGCAGAAAAAAAAAATAAGATAGAAAACAAAAGAATAATATATCTATTTGATGCAATTGAATAAAGCAAAGTCCTGTAAATGCCTTTTTTCTCCAAGCTTAGGTTTTTTTTTAACTGAGAGACTTGAACCCATTTAATGAAAAATAGATTACAATTATTTCTTTCACTTAGGTAAAGTACATTATATTTTAAAGAAATAGTGTCTGTTTGTAGATGACCAAAATGCTGGACATCCTGGAAGACTTCCTGGAGTGTGAGGGTTATAAGTATGAGAGGATTGATGGCGGTGTGACGGGAACACTGAGACAGGATGCCATTGACAGGTTTAACAGTGAGTACATCTCGGCAACTTTAGGTTACTGGGGATTTTCATTATGGCAATAGCTTTAGGGGACAAGGTTATTTATAGTTACAGCCTGAATTATGCACTATGGCTCTGCAAGGTGTCCCCTGTGGAGACAAGGCATCTCAATGGACAGGCATATAATATACTGTTAACAACTTCCATCAACTATGCTAAGTTTGAGAAACTTTCACAGGTCAGGAGCAAACTAGCAGATAACAATCTGACTCCTACTGTAATCAATAGACCACTGCTCAGTGGTGTTATCTTTACCTGTCAGCTGGGGAGGTGGGTGTGACAGTTATATCTTGTCACCTGTTTTACCCTGAGATTTTCTAGCTACTAGTAAGTTTATGAGAATGTTACAACACTCGATGGACACAAGTTTTTCATAGGCACATGTTCACGTGTACATGCTTTCAAATCTCTTTTTCTACTAAAATTTAGTCTGTGACAAGTTGGCAATTGTTTTATAACAAGGAAAGTTTGTTTCTCAGCACTAGGTGTTGGTAGTGGTGTCACCTGACACCTTATTATCTATAGTTGCTGGGTTTGATATAGATTGTTCAGAAACAAGGGATGGGAATAGAATAAGATGTCCTCTTTCTTCTACATTATATGTTCTCCTCCCTGACATAGTTTTTGATTAAGAAATCTCTTCATTTTCGGTGACTGGGTCTCTCTTTCACTTTTCTTATTAACTGTGTAATTCAGTGATCTACTGAAGAGTAATAATGCTACAGACAAAGTATAAGATAATGTTCTGTTTCAATTCAGTGAATGGTTCTCCCTCCATGGTATTTCTGCTGTCTACCAGGGCAGGTGGTCTGGGAATTAACCTGGCTACAGCAGACACTGTTATCATCTATGACAGTGACTGGAACCCTCACAATGATATACAGGTAGGATATGACATGTACTCTGATGTTGTCAGTAAATATTGAAGTATTATATGAATTTGGCTCTGTTTTCTGTTAAAAATGTCTTCCCCTTTTAGAAGTAGAATTGATAAATATTTCTGTATTTCAGAAATGTGCTGGTCCCCTGGATCTGCAATTGATAAACCTTTGTGTTCTGAAAATGAGATGTAGTTTTATTAAATGTTTATATACAAATGCTCTCTTGTTTCAAAGTTATCCTTTATAAATGCTATGTACCATGTATCATTTCAATTATATTTGATTGTGTCCATTTAAAGAAAAGGCTTGATAAGTGGACACCCATAGTAATTTACAGAGTGACATGTCAGCACCCTTCTTCTGACTTTGCTGTCCATTTGCAGGCATTCAGCAGAGCACATCGTATAGGCCAGGCCAATAAGGTGATGATCTATCGCTTTGTGACACGAGCTTCAGTGGAAGAGAGAATTACACAGGTGGCCAAGAAGAAGATGATGTTAACCCACCTGGTGGTCCGGCCAGGCCTGGGAGGGAAAGGAGGCTCCATGTCCAAACAGGAGGTGGATGACATCCTCAAGTTTGGCACAGAGGAACTGTTCAAGGATGAATTTAAAACTGGTGAATTTTTCTTTTATTTATAATTGGAGGATGAATGATTAAATTGTAAAATTAGGGATTGGCCAAGGCATGTTATTTTTTAGATTGTCAGGTATTTAAGGCAGGTACTCAAGGCCTAAATTACTTTTTACAGAATCAAATTCAGGCAGGCATTCTAAACAGTCATATTTCATTTTAATCTTTTATATCACAAATAGAGAACATCAGTAAAATAAAAGTCATAGACATAACATGTCCTAATGTTGGTGTCTGTGTGTGTGTGTTCAGAGGATAGCAGTCAGGCCAATGAAAGCAGGATAGTGTACGATGACGCAGCAGTCAAGGAGCTGCTGGACAGGACACAGCAGGGGCAGGAGGAGAAGGAGATGGCTATGAATGAATACTTCACTTCCTTCAAGGTGGCCAGCTATGCCTTCAAGGAGGAGGAGGAAGAGGTGGGTGGTCTGTCTGGACACTGAGCAGTGTCTGTGACATTGCCAGGCTGTGACAGTGAAATCACTGGTATCTGGTAGTAGAAGTTTCAATATGAGTGTCATGCAATTATGTGATTTCTTGTTGTAAGTTGAGGTATGTTTGTTACAGAAATATTTTTCATCTTTAGTAGGCAAAAAATGGAACCCTTTGAAATGAGGATTTTTCTGATAGTGTTCCTTTCAATATGATAATTGCTAGAAACATTTTGTGATAGAAATATTCATGTTGCAATGATGTGAGCTGAACATTGTGATAGAAATCTCTGTTGACTATGTGGAACTTAATATTCACACCTCTCTGTGAAAATGATGTCTGTATATTTGCTACAAAGTCAGGTTGTAGTTGTGTATGC
Source organism: Lingula anatina (assembly GCF_051362555.1). Taxonomy (NCBI): domain Eukaryota; kingdom Metazoa; phylum Brachiopoda; class Lingulata; order Lingulida; family Lingulidae; genus Lingula; species Lingula anatina. The sequence goes on from NC_141775.1 coordinate 14,631,264, forward strand.
TATGTAATAAACTGTTTATATTTTTTACAGGAGGAAGAAGAAAAAGAAATCTTGAAGCAGGAAGTGGAGCATGCAGATCCCGCATACTGGGAGAAGCTGCTGCGCCATCACTATGAGCAGCAGCAGGAGGACCTGGCGCGCACACTGGGGAAGGGCAAACGCGTGCGCAAGCAGGTGAATTACAACGACGCCATGGGTGGTACCAATGAGGACAACTGGGATGAAAACATGTCCGACTTTGACTCCGATTTCGACCAGACAGGTAGTAAGTGTTCTCTTATTTTCTGGCCTCCAAATTGTGAAGACTGTGTGGTGGACTAACTCATCAAGAGATTGGTAACGTAAACAGTTATTGCTCACAAATTTTGAAAACTGCTTTTAATTTCTAAACATCTTAATTCTTTAAAGATTTTGTAATCAGTCTCAAATTTGGGTTTTTAGCAAACATGTTTTGAAATGTACAACAAATTTTGAAAAACAACTAATCTAAAATAAGTGAGAAATGACTGTTATTTGAACTCATCCTGTGATGGTTTCTATTCCTTGTTGTACTTCAATAATGTCACTTGAACATAAGTCCTGTGCAACTTTCTGTTTAGTTAGTAACAAAAGATAACAGGAAAAGTTGGTTCACTAGAACACATTGATTGAAGTCACCAGTGTTGTGTTGTAATGAAAGCACCAGGATGTGCACTGTGCTATGATTTATAGTTGTCGTGCTGAACTGTGAATTTTGTGTTATAACTTATAGTTGTCTACTTTATAGTTGCTTACTCTTGTTTCACAAAAAAAGAGGCCTTAGGCTTTCTGAACTGATATCACAGACAAACCAAAGTCTGTGTAAATTTAGTTATTTAAGGCCAGTATCTAGATTTTAGCCTACTACAATTAAACCAATGATTGATAGCAGTCTAATCTGACCAGCTGAAGGAAGTTTTAAAAAGACTAAAGAAATCAGTGTCATATGGTCCATACATGGTCAACAGGTTGCCTGTTCATGATTAACTATGAAACAAAACATAACTTTTTTCTTTCAGATTTTTTGTTGTTAAATTTGATACATTACAATTCTGTATCAAAGCAGTAATCAAAATATGAGTATGTCTTAGAATGCTTTCATGGAACACCTAGCAGTCAGTGAATGCATACAAATAAAAAGATGTCATGTTTTGTTTTCTGATAATTTTGTGACACTGAGCAAGATTGTAACAGAGTGTGAAGGTATTTCTATGCAATTTGAGAATTTAAAAAATTCTCTCAGTTACATCATGTTAGTTGTCTTGGTTGGTAGTTAGCCCTGCCTATGAGCAGGCTAAACTCCAGGCTATTATGTAACTTTTTAGACAAAACTTGGGAAAGCATCCTTTTTGGAAGACAACTAAGGTAATTCCCAGTAGTCAAAATCTGACATGACATTTTTTGTGAAACAGGATTCAGAGTGGATGCACATGTTATTTTTGTGTGCTTAACCAAGCTTAGCTATAACAGAATCTGAGAAATCAACTTATAACTGATCAGATTTAGCTGTAGTGATTAAGTGAAATTTTGCGGCACATCGGAAAAGGGTTGATGAGTGATGAAGACTCAGTCTCAATGCAGATGTTGGTTATTAACTTCTGTATGATGGTTAGTTAAAATTAAATTTTACAATTTTAAATGAAAATAGTTTTTTGAATTTGCTACTGTCATTCAAAGGAAAAAAAAGCAACATAAAAGCAACTTAAAAAAGGAATCAAAGTTAATATTTTCCATCTTAACTTTTCTCCAGATGGTGATGATGAGGATGATGATTTTGAAGAAAAATCTGAACTAGGCAGAGGAGGGCGTAGACGTGGTGGCGTTCCAGAGAAGGATCGCCCTCTGCCGCCATTGCTGGCCCGTGTTAACGGTCAGATCGAGGTGCTTGGTTTCAACGCCAGGCAGAGGAAGGCTTTCTTGAATGCAGTGATGCGGTGGGGTATGCCTCCTCAAGATGCCTTTAATTCACACTGGTAAGTATTTATTGCTGCTTCACTTAAGTAGAAATCTCCATAATAGATAAAAATGTAATATTAAGAACATTTTTTGTTTGTGTGTGTGTGTATGAAAATAATTTTATTTTTAGATTACATGTCAGTCAATCTTCTTGCTTGTATATCAGATCTAAGCATCAGTAAAGAAGGTAAGTATAATAAGAAAGTTGTTTTGTCATTTGGACTGACACACCCATGCACTGTCAGTACAGATATGTTCAGCAGACTGTAACAATGAAGCAGAGATTGTTATTACTACTTGATAAGTTTGACATGTCTTTTGGAAACACTGCTAAAACAAAGTTTGGAAGTTGAGTGCCCCAGCTGAGAAGGTCATTCTGCCTATACTGGTGGCTTGTATGTGATATCTGTTCTTTTCCTTCTTACTGTAGGCTTGTGCGAGACCTAAGAGGAAAGTCAGAGAAAGTGTTCAAGGCGTACGTCTCGCTGTTCATGCGCCACCTGTGTGAACCTGGTGCTGACAACGCGGACACATTTGCAGATGGCGTTCCTCGAGAGGGTTTGTCCAGGCAACACGTGCTGACGCGCATTGGTATCATGTCACTTGTGAGGAAGAAGGTAGGAATTTCAGGACCCTTTTGAAAGTTTTGCGTAAAAACTTATGTTTTCAGATATGTTTCTTATATTGTTTTATATGTGAGTCCTGGTGTGTGTATGCGTGCGTGCGTGTGTGTGTGTGTGTGTGTGCGTGTGTGTGTGGATAATGACAAGAAAAAGCAGGTGTCTTATAGATTTTAAGGAAGAGCAATAGGATGTGAAATATAATATTGATTCATTCCCCCCAGTCTGCATGGTTATATGGTACTTTGACCTCTTTTAGGTTCAAGAGTTTGAAGCAATAAATGGCACAGAGAGCATGCCTTACAAAACTGCCTCAGAGTGTATAGAAAAGTTCAGCAAAAGTAGGTCATCGTCAGCTGTACCTTCACCAGCGCCATCTACCAAGGAAGAAAAGACAGAGGAGAAGGGAGAGACGAAGGAGGACCAGAAGGAAATAAAGGAAGAGAAAACAGAAGAGGACAAAGAAGGCAGTGGAGACAAGAAGGTGGGTGGTTACAGCACTGTGGTGTGACTAATTTGTTTGATGTAGGAAGTCTCTTTACAGTTACCAACCTTTTATGTCTACCAACCTTTTACCCAAGTAACTGAGACATAATAATTACTGGTAACTGTTAAATGGCTTATTGGTTCTTACTTTGCAATATCTTTAGGACAAGGATGAAGGGAAAGAAATGACAGAGGAAGCCATGGAAACGGATCAGAAAGGAAATGAGCCATCAGAAAAGGAAGACAGTAAAGACGCGGCCCAGGAGGTAAAGATGGAGACTGATGAAGTTAAAGAAGAAAAGAAAGGTAAGTGTGGGATGAATGACACACACTGATACCAATTCACAGCATTACAGTACTTTCTTAAACATTGGGTAGAATTGTGTGTCTCAGTGTATATCCAATGCATGGTTTGCATGTGCATTTTACACCAAGTGAACCAAGTCCCAAATATTAAACAGTTCAGCTTTTTTTTAAAATCAACACAAAGGCATTGGTTTACCACCAGATAAATATGATTTACTTTAGGAAAGCAGATTTTGACAATTTACGTAATTTTTCTCTTTGATTGCAGAAAGTAAGCGTCATCTTTTCTGTCATTAAAAATGGTTATTCTTTGTAAAAATTAGAAACAGATGAAAAACCCACCCAAGCAACAGAAGAATCTAAAGACAGTGAAGAGAGCAAAGCTGGTGTGAAGGAGGAAAGTAAGGAAGAGGATGTCAAAGGTATTTTGAGTCAACCTCATATAGGATTAGAGATTGATAAGACTAGATGACAGGTGTGAGTGTTGTATGTATACTGCCTTTGAAAATGAACTGATTTTGCTTGTAGTGGTCAGCATTGTTAGAGCACATGAAACTGGTTTACACTGTGTTATTGCCCAATAAAGTGTATGGCTTTTAACAATTGTTAATTGAATTTGAATGTTTATACTAATATTTTGTGTAATCTAAAGAATTTAGACTTTTCCTCATGAGGGTTTTTCTTTCTTCCAGATGAGAAAGAAGAACAAAAGACTGATTCTCTTGAAGAAAAGAAAGAATTAAAGAAAGAGGAGGCCGAGGGAGAGAAAGATGAGAAGAAAGATGGTAGGTTTTCTAATTAACATGAAAAAGAGTAAGACTACAACAGAAAAAGAAAAGGCTGCAGCACCAGACTTATTGTGTATAGTAAGTAATATTATATGTAGTACATGTGAAAGATGATCATGTTTCACAATGTGAAATGCCAAGCAATGTATAATTAGACATTTTAAAGATATAGCCTGTAAAAGAATGAAACAAAGTAAAATGAATGCATGATCTTTCTACTAACATTAAACAAAAATAAGTTTTGTTTGTATGATTTTAGATGCTAAAGTCAAAGAAGAGAAGGATTCTGATGGAACAACAAAGAAGTCGTCAAAGGAAGAAGAGGCTAAAAAGTCTGATGAAAAAGAAGAAGAATTCAAGAAAGAGGAAGCCAAACAGAAGTTCATGTTCAACATAGCAGATGGTGGTTTTACAGAACTCCACACACTGTGGCAGAATGAGCAGCGAGCACTCACAGTAGGACGAGAACACGAAGTCTGGCACAGACGCCATGATTACTGGCTCTTGGCTGGTATTGTGACGTATCCTTATCTCAGTGGTAGTGGGGTCTGTGGGCTTGCTTTGGTTTTTTATGTAGCCAACTTCAGTTTTATTTGGTTGTTGATCCAGAAACCAAATGTATTTAGTTACATATTTATATGTCCACAGTATCAAAAGTCAGTTGTCAGTGACATTGTCTTTGATGTGTGTTTTTCTCCCACATCTATGATATAGTTGAATATTTTCGTTGTACTTCAGTAAGTTTTGGGATAATGTTATGATATAATTGTAAGTATCACCCATATTTTACTTGTATGACCTTGACCCTGGCCTCAGTCACGGCTATGGGCGTTGGCAGGACATCCAGAATGACGTCCGCTTTGCCATCATCAATGAGCCATTCAAGGGTGAGGTTGGTAAGGGGAACTTCCTGGAGATCAAGAACAAGTTCCTAGCGAGGAGATTTAAGGTACTGCAGTTCATTGAATTGTGTCTGCTTAGGTCTAGGTGATAACTTCAGAAGCACTAACAAATACTTTTCATGGAACATTGTGTTTTGCTTTGAAAAATATTTGAAGATTGGTATGGTTAGCTTGCTTTTAATTTCATATATACAAACCTTTTCATAGATGTCAGATGCTCAGATTTGAAGGTAAAGGTAGCATGAATTACTGGAATACCAGTATTTACATTCATATATTAGAGAGATAGAGTCACAGCAAGTAACATGTTATTTCAGCTTCTGGAGCAAGCCTTAGTGATAGAGGAACAGTTGAGAAGAGCAGCTTACCTCAACCTGACACAGGACCCCAACCACCCAGCCATGGCACTGAATGCCAGGTAACACACAGGGACTAAGGTGGTATAGCACATGATGGGGGGGGGGGGGGGGGGGGAGTAACAGATTACTTGTTGTTTCATAAAATGATTATTTTTGTGGAGATGGTGATTTTTGATAGATTAAATCAATATAAAAACCTGAAATAAATCTAATGTAGCCATTATGTTTATGTCAAAATGCTGATTTATTTGACCTCCAGAATTAAAGTGTTGGTTAGAAACTGTTAAACTCTTTGCTTGGAATCATGTCACAGGATTGATGTGGTTACTGAGGGTGGTGTTCACATAGTGTCCCCAGGGTGGCTCTGTTCTCACCAGACAGATGTGTTCTCTGTGTTGTAGGTTTGCTGAGTTAGAGTGTCTTGCTGAGAGCCACCAGCACCTGTCCAAGGAGTCCCTGGCAGGGAACAAACCAGCCAATGCTGTGCTGCATAAAGGTGAGTTATTACATAACACCAGATAAAAGAGGAAGATGGGTTAGATAAATTAGTTTAAGTATAACTCAAATTGAACTTATGTAAAATAAGGCAGTACACATGTACAATGTAAAGTTTGCAAGGGGCCCTGTAGGTAAACTGATATAAGATTTAAGTTTACCTGTTTACACTGAAATTTTATTATGACAAAATCTCCTTCATAAGGAACAAACCAAACAAGACAGGGATAATATCTTTGGCCAGATTACTTACACTTGCCTCTGAGAAAAGAAACTGTGCTGCATCTTCCACTAAGCAGTGTCTATGATTATAAAAAATAACTGGAAATATCAAAGTTCATTTCATATAGTAGAAAACAGGCTCATGCATATTTAATTTTTATACCTTCGTCATGTATACTTAAAGTATGATGCCAGTGTATGATCAGTGCTGTGAGTAGTTGACCTGGCTTTAGGGTTGCACATAGTTTATGATTATAAAATACTGGATGTGTATGTGTAATGATGATGCATTTCTATATCTATATATGCAATTTTATTGCTATTTATTTGTGTAAATGTTAATTTTTTTCTTTTTGTATTATTACTATTTATCTCTGCACATTTTCACCAGTTCAGTTTGATGTAACTATTTCTTATCTCTGTCCACTGTCAATATTCATGTAACAAGTATAAAGCATATAAGATATTTTTATCTTTCATTTCTAGTCCTCAACCAACTGGAGGAACTCCTTAGTGACATGAAGCAAGATGTCAGTCGTCTGCCTTCAACTCTTTCACGCATTCCTCCAGTGACACAGCGCCTTCAGATGTCTGAACGCAACATTCTGAACCGTCTTGTGAACCCCGGTCAGGGGTCTGCCCAGCCGTCAGCATCAGGGACGCCATCACATACCCCCTCCAGCACCCCCACGCCCTCGGCACAGCCATCACCAGCACCACCTAGTGGACAACAGATGGCAGGCTTGCCACAGAATCCATTCAGTGCTCTCCCCCCAGGGTTTCCCCCAATGGGAGTGAGACCCCCCTTTGGGATGCCCCCTGTAGGATTTCCACCTCAAGGTCAGTGACCCCAGGGAATACTGAGTCAGAATCGTTCTTTTATAAAGATTTTAACTGAGTGCACATTTCCATATTTTTTTTATTTATTTGTTTTTTATAAATCTGTCCTTATTTTTGCTTGTTTTACATTCTGTTATTTATCTAGTAAACTCATACTTTGTGTAAATGAGGTTTTAATAGAAAAGTCAGTATTGGTTATGCTAGAGAACAGTATTTTTAAGTGGTTTCAGATATCCTAAGCAAGTAGATTGGTTATATTTATCTTAAAGCTAATATTTAAGACAAAATCTTACTTCGGCCTGGCCAAGACTTAGAAAATTAAGAATCTATGTCAAGACATTGGTTTCTGTCACAAGAGATAAGAGTCCCATGTCTAAACATGTCAATAGAGATAAGTCCAGACTCCATTGTGAAGACATGTGAAAGGGCTTGCAGGGTGCAGTGGAGACTGCTACTGGTCAGGTGTGGCAGGTACAGCTAGCCCTGGTCTGGACACAGCAGACCATACTTGATGAGTGGTCAAATCACTGACCTGCCGTCTCTCTGCACCCTGTCCTCATGGCAGGGGTTCTCCTGCACCCTGTCCTCATGGCAGGGGTTCCCCTGCACCCTGTCCTCATGGCAGGGGTTCTCCTGCACCCTGTCCTCATGGCAGGGGTTCCCCTGCACCCTGTCCTCATGGCAGGGGTTCTCCTGCACCCTGGCCTCATGGCAGGGGTTCTCCTGCACATTTTGTGTTAGGCTGTAAGGAAGTGATCACTGATGCTGTACTATTTCTTGCCTAGGCCTTGGGTTTCCTCCTGGGTTTGGACCAGTCCCTACAGGTCAGATAGAACAGCATGCAGCATGCTTGTATTCACTGTAGCTTGTGTGCCATATTATATCATGTCCTAGTATCTGGCTGTTCTGGAGTAATAGCATCATATTATACTGCAGTTTTATTGAGTATTTTCACTTTAATAACAAATATTGTTGTTTCATCAATCATTATCATGGTAAGATGTAGTATTATCACATTGGGTTTTGTCATGTAATCAAGTACTACCATGGCGATGATAGGTACGTTACAAGGAGACAACGTCAAATTACCTTATATTATTGTGATACTACTGTTACCACTTATTTATTATGGTAAAATGTTACATTGTTAATATTAGCTGATTTAACCAGCATATTGTTAAAACTGGTGGAATTGGTATTAGAATTATTTTGGAATTATCAAACCTGATGCTATTAATTAAGGTGTTTTATTGTGATAATATAAACCTGTAAATGTTTTGCAATATTGACAACCACCGAAATCATGTGATCATGTCAAACTTCAGCATGTTGACTATTTCAGCTAGTCTTGGCAAGCACTGATAAGTCATATTTTGTAAAGTTTAAGCAAAATTGTTATTGAATATTTTTGACATATCCTGAAAAGTGATATCCATCTACAAAATTCATAATAGCTGAAAACAAAGAGGAATAGAAAGATAAATGTAATTATATTTTGATGTGAAACTGGTTTATTAGACAAAGCTGGCCTGTGTTGCCCTCTCATTAACTGGCTCCCTGTGTGTACTGCCTGCGGTAGGACTGTACCTTTCCTTTAGGTCCAAACGTAATCTGCACTGGGCAGAACGCCTGATTGACTAACAGCAAAACAAACCGGCATGGTCCAAGACATTAATGCGCAATTTTTGTAACTAACTTCCACTTTGCCTTTGCATTCCTATATTTTACCATATTTCTCTAATTTCAGCTTTCTTTTCCTTTTCAGATTTTTTACCATGTATGTAGAATTTGGACACTTATTTGCATGGTTACAGTCGTGGTCTCTTGATATCATTGCATTTGTTTCTCTGTCTTGCATGGTTGCATGTTGTCATTTGTCTGAGAAAGGAAATGAACTTTAGCTGAGGCCCATGTATTCATTTACATTGATTTCAGTTTTTGTGCTTATGAATAATCATCATTGAACATATTTGTATCAAGATTTCATGTAAATGTTTTTTATGTTCACCAATTAGTAATATTTTTATTGACCTGTGCATGGTTCTTTTTAAAACTTAAATTTATGGTGTTTTTGAGGTTTTATCTTCTCTCCCATCTTCTCTTTCTTTCTCCCTCTCTCTCTTCAATGAATGGTGAACCAATAAGTTAAAGCAGTATACAAAATATAAGAAAACACCAGAGTGTTAGACAGCATATATTAAAGAAATGTCACAGTGCAGTCTTTAGGTTAAATAATCAGTACACAGTTAGGTTCTTTTTTCTTCTCTTGCAAACCACATTGTTAAGCACTGGTTTTTAAAAAGTGGGGTCAAAAAAGTGACACAAATGCAAATAAATGTTAAGATTTCTGTAGATCTGTATGTAAGACTAAGGAGATTTTCTTTTCTCCTTTCATTTTAAATTCTCTCCATTCACTACCTTTACTCATGTCTGTATGTTATTTAACCAGTATCATAACTTGCTTATTCATTTTGGTACTTAGTATTAAAATATAGTACAACTGTTTATGGTTTCTTCTATGTAGTTTTTAGATGTAAGGGCTTTTCATAAATTAAATAATACAATAAATTGCTAGCACCTCTAATTTAGGCAAGGTATGTGCCATTTACAAAGCAAAATGCTCCTTATTATCACTGCACAATTACACAAAGAACTGTTACTGATGCTGTGCAATACTCTTCCACTTGCACATCTTTTATACTGATTTAGGAATTGTCTACCATTCCAGTCAGCTGGTAACCTTGGCCAAATGCTTTGCCCTTTCCTAAAATTTCTGAATACATTAATAGTTTTTAAATAAATATGCTTACATACATGTATATTTTACCACTGCATGTTATAAGCATGCCTTTTGCCAAAAACGTGTACTATATTGAAACATGCCCCCATTGTCTAACACATATACTAAGGATAACAGTTGAATACCATGTAGAGACAGTACAGTAACTGGCTTAGCACATATCTACATGACCAAAAAGAAAGGAGAGTCTTATCTGCACTGTAGAGATAGATGGTGGCTGCTAGGTATTGTGCCATCAATTAGAACACATGCTGGTATAGACAAGGTAGTGATTCTTCATGGGATTTCTTGAATTCTGGGAGATATTCCTGCACACACACACACACACACACACACACACACACACACACACACACACACCTCTGGCATCAACATGGTGCCTAGAGGTGATAGTAGTTTACTTTGGCCACAGAAAATATGAAAGAAAAGAGTTAACAACAAAAATTTATTGAAAAGGCTGATATCAAATAAAATGGCAAGACCACAGTTCTGGACAAGATGTCTGAGCACACTTATGCTTGTGTACTGCACCTTGATGTATGTTATAGGCACATTTCCAGCCTTGTTATGACTGTTTAACTTAGTACCTAGTATCTCAGCAGACCATGTGGTTATGATGGCTCCATTTGTGGAATATACCTTTATCCCATGTGGCACATGTTGGGCTTACCTTTAACCCATGCTGCACATGTGGGGCTTACCTTGATCCCATGTGGTACCTGTGGGGCTTACCTTGATCCCATGTTGCACATGTTGGGTTTACCTCGATCCCATGTTGCACCTGTGGGGCTTACCTTGATCCCATGTTGCACATGTTGGATTTACCTTGATCCCATGTGGCACATGTTGGGTTTACCTTGATCCCATCTTGCACTTGTGGGGCTTACCTTGATCCCATGTTTCACATGTGGGCTTAACTTTATCCCATGTTGCACCTGTGGGGCTTACCTTTATCCCACGTGGCACCTGTAGGGCTTACCTTTATTTTATGAGCCACCTGTGGGGCTTACCTTTATCCCAAAGTCTGCTGAGGTAGTGGTAGGCACTTCGTTTAGTCTAAACAGCTGACACACTTTCTTCTGTGGAATGACAGGTTATAAACAGCTCAGCTTGAGGAGTAATTCATGTGCATGACAGCAGTGTATGTTTGCTGACTGGAGAACAGTCAATTTGATGTACTGTGGACCAGTGTCCTCTGCCAAGTCTGTGTGTTGCCAGGAAACAAGTCTGTGTTGCTATGATACAATTCACTGTCCATGGCTGCTGTAGTGAGATCAGCACTTGCTATATATATGTCAAGGATGATCTATATTGTGGTGTTCTAGTCTGCTTTATACAATCTTTAACAACTGATACTGTTTTTTTTTCTCATTTTGCTTCCTTTCTTTTTTCCTGATATAACTGTTGGTTGTAGTTTGTCAAAAGAATGTACATGATAATTGATTAATTGTTGTTTTTTTATTCATAAATAATTGTTTTTATTGTCTTATAAGAATACTATATAATACTTAACAATGTGGTTTGCTAATTTAATGGACAGTCATTACACGTTTTGCTTTATTATGGTTGTGAGGGAGTTAATTGGGACTAGGATTTATTTCTGATGCACAATTCTTTGAAATTATAAATATATGAAGGTTTTCGTTTAAGAGTAAGCATGCAGCCAAAAAATAATTTTTTTCTTATCATTAAGTAAGATAAATATGGTAAAGAATGGATTAGCCATGATGTTTTTCTTGTTAAGAAGTCATGTTCAATGGATGTAAAATAGTTACAGAATATATGTGTTTGTTGAAAACGGTAAAAGTGAGCAAAAACAATTTTCACTTACTGACATATAGGAGTACATATCTCTGGTATAAGTTTGCATTAAAGGCAGTTACACCATGTTTCAACTTTCTATTTTCTGTATGCCAATTCTGATTTTTTGGCTGAATTGCAATACAGAGATTAACTTTAGTGTAGCAACTAAGTATATAAGACAATAATTTTCTCTAAGATAGACATATTCTAGGTAAACTAAATATTTATCACTTATTTTGTATAATGCTATCTGTGTTGGCATTATGTTAGTGTATTGAGTTAACAAGAGTATTGTGTGTTTATAGGTCAGCTGCCCCAGGCCAGCCCAGTGGCTGCAGTAGGAAAACAGACGACCACACTACCCCCGGCACACAAGACGACCACCCCAGCCACAGGTACGGCATGAACACACTGACACTCACAAAAGAATGTGAAACACACACATGCATGCAGGCCCGCCCGCACACACACAATAGCATCTAAAGGTCTGGTAGGTGGTGGTGGGATCAGCTAAACTGCTGCATTAATAATGCACACACTGTGGATTGACCAGATGCTCATCAATCTAACACATTCATGTGCACAGACACTACCGCCCAGATCAACACCACATTGGAGCCATATACAGGAGGACTGACTACTGTATATATACACACCTTAGTGTGGGGGGGGGGGGGGGGGAGTTGGTTTAAACAGCTTTTGTTCCTCAATATGTTATGTTTATATATGTCTCTTTTGTGTGAAATATAAGATTTGTTATGGTTATATGTGTCTACTGTATGTATGATATGTTATAGTTATATGTGTCTACTGTGTGTATGGTTTGTTATGGTTATATGTGTCTACTGTATGTATGATATGTTATGGTTATATGTCTCTACTGTGTGTATGATATGTTATAGTTATATGTGTCTACTGTATGTATGATATGTTATAGTTATATGTGTCTACTGTGTGTATGGTTTGTTATGGTTATATGTGTCTACTGTATGTATGATATGTTATAGTTATATGTGTCTACTGTATGTATGATATGTTATGGTTATATGTGTCTACTGTGTGTATGATATGTTATGGTTATATGTCTCTACTGTGTGTATGATATGTTATAGTTATATGTTTCTCTACTGTGTGTATGATATGTTATAGTTATATGTGTCTACTGTGTGTATTATGTTATGGTTATATGTGTCTCTACTGTGTGTATGATATGTAATGGTTATATGTGTCTACTGTGTGTATGATATGTTATAGTTATGTGTCTCTACTGTGCAGATGATATGTTATGGTTATATGTGTCTCTACTGTGCAGATGATATGTTATGGTTATATGTGTCTACTGTGTGTATGATATGTTATAGTTATATGTGTTTACTGTGTGTATGATATGTTATAGTAATATGTGTCTCTACTGTGTGTATGATATGTTATAGTTATGTGTGTCTCTACTGTGTGTATGATATGTTATAGTTATATGTGTCTCTACTGTGTGTATGATATGTTATAGTTATATGTGTCTACTGTGTGTATGGTTTGTTATGGTTATATGTGTCTACTGTATGTATGATATGTTATGGTTATATGTCTCTACTGTGTGTATGATATGTTATAGTTATATGTTTCTCTACTGTGTGTATGATATGTTATGGTTATATGTGTCTCTACTGTGTGTATGATATGTTATGGTTATATGTGTCTCTACTGTGTGTATGATATGTAATAGTTATATGTGTCTACTGTGTGTATTGTACTGAGCGTACTAAATGGTAGAAAGCTTTCACTCACTATCGTTCACTTACGCTCACTTACACAAGTAACCTTTCACTCTCACGATCGATCCCAGATTCGTATGTCTAAAACTTCACGTAAGTGTGTGCGCCAGAAACCAAGTCAACCACAAGGATAAATCAACGTAACGCTGCTTTATTAAACAACTGACCTCGATTTGTAACAAGAACGATCTTTTATACCAGTTTTCTTTATCATGATGATCTTAGGTGGATTTTCTGCTGCAGGACGAGTGTCCAATCAGCGCCCTAAGTTAATGAAGTCTATTTACGTAATTAGGTCATCGGGAGCGTCTCTTGATCCACGTGCGCTCCCGACAGTATGATATGTAATAGTTATATGTGTCTACTGTGTGTATGATATGTTATAGTTATGTGTGTACTGTGTGTATGACTTGTTATGGTTATATGTGTCTACTGTGTGTATGATATGTTATAGTTATATGTTTCTCTACTGTGTGTATGATATGTTATGGTTATATGTGTCTACTGTGTGTATGATATGTTATAGTGATATGTGTCTCTACTGTGCAGATGATATGTTATGGTTATATGTGTCTACTGTGGGTATGATATGTAATAGTTATATGTGTCTACTGTGTGTATGATATGTTATAGTTATATGTCTCTACTGTGTGTATGATATGTTATAGTTATATGTGTTTACTGTGTGTATGATATGTTATGGTTATATGTGTCTGTACTGTGTGTATGATATGTTATAGTTATATGTGTCTACTGTGTGTATGATATGTTATGGTTATATGTGTCTACTGTGTGTATGATATGTTATAGTTATATGTTTCTCTACTGTGTGTATGATATGTTATGGTTATATGTGTCTCTACTGTGTGTATGATATGTTATGGTTATGTGTTTACTGTGTGTATGATATGTTATAGTGATATGTGTCTCTACTGTGCAGATGATATGTTATGGTTATATGTGTCTACTGTGTGTATGAGATGTTATAGTTATATGTGTTTACTGTGTGTATGATATGTTATAGTTATATGTGTCTACTGTGTGTATGATATGTTATGGTTATATGTGTTTACTGTGTGTATGATATGTTATAGTTATATGTGTCTCTACTGTGTGTATGATATGTTATGGTTATATGTGTTTACTGTGTGTATGATATGTTATAGTTATATGTGTCTACTGTGTGTATGATATGTTATAGTTATATGTGTCTACTGTGTGTATGGTTTGTTATGGTTATATGTGTCTACTGTGTGTATGATATGTTATGGTTATATGTGTCTACTGTGTGTATGATATGTAATGGTTATATGTCTCTACTGTGTGTATGATATGTTATAGTTATATGTGTCTACTGTGTGTATGGTTTGTTATGGTTATATGTGTCTACTGTGTGTATGATATGTTATGGTTATATGTGTCTACTGTGTGTATGATATGTTATAGTTATATGTGTCTTTACTGTGTGTATGATATGTTATGGTTATATGTGTCTCTACTGTGTGTATGATATGTTATAGTTATATGTGTCTACTGTGTGTATGATATGTTATAGTTATATGTGTCTTTACTGTGTGTATGATATGTTATGGTTATATGTATCTCTACTGTGTGTATGATATGTTAAGCTTGTGATGTAGTTTGAAAAAATCTAAATTAGTATGTTCAGTTAAACTTTTTTTTTGTTTTGTTTTAGTTGTTTTAATACCTTTTTTCACTTATGGTTATTTTATTGCTAATGATATATATTTTACTGATAACTGTGTTTTCCTGTTTTATCACACATTAAGACTTCTGCTTTTGTTCACATTTTGCTTTGCTCACTCTGGCAATGGGAAGTGTAGCCTCACAGGCAGCATCAGAGCCAGGCCCCGATAATTACGCACCTGACGCATCTGCCTTTTCCTCTCCTAATTTCAACGATTCACGTCACCATCAAATGAGCTTAGAGGAATGCTTACATGCCCCCTTCCCTGGGGCGGCAGCTTACAGTTTTTGGGCACTAGGGCAGGATTTGGGCACCAGCTCTGCCTGTGGGGGGGCCAAGTCTGGTGCTAGTGGAGGCAGTATAGTGCGACCCTGGATGGATGCAGAGGGTCGGCCAGCCAGTGCCACTGGTACTATGTTATGATAACGCTAGTTGTTTCTGTGGCGTCTTGTCTCGTGCCAGCTGTTGTAAACTGCACACCTCTGGAGATCAGTTATCTCACAGTCAGGTACACTCTCTGGCATACAGATGGTCTTCACAGACACACAATGTAGGATTTTAAACACATTCTAAGTGCATGGATTGCTTCTTGTTGAAAATTTTCAGGACAATTAAAACTTTTAAAACATAAATGACAGATAAATGGCCTTAATAAATATCACAAAAAATTTGTCATATTCACCATTCCTTGTCCAGCTTAGGTAGTCAGCCATCTTGACACAGTTTGAAAGAAGGGTGATTTACGAGAGTCTCGCGATATCTGGAAATCTAGTCAGTGGAAAAGAATGACAAAAAAGAAAAATATCAGCTTATATGTGGGCTTTGATCTTTGGCTTTTTCCAAAATTGTTCCATAGTTATGGCTAGTGTCAGGAAAGTCAGATTACAGGTTGGTAAATCTAGGGAAAATCCCTTTTTCCCCGTGATAATTTGTTAAATGTGAATTTTGTGCCAAAATTCTCTTTTGTGTTCCTTTAAAGAAATGTAGATCATAGGGGACATGTTTTCTTAAAGACTAAGAGACAAAAAAAAAAAAATAAATAAATAAATAAATGAATAATAATAATGATAATAGTAATAAATAAATAAATCAGTTTTGTTTTGAATTCCAAGTAGAGTAGTAATTCTGAAATACCCATCAGTAGTATGTGGCACTGCTGTGTTTGGTTGGTTTGGACTAACTGCTTGGATTAGTTTAATGCAGTGTTTCTTGTCCAGTTCCATATTGGAATTTCCACATGGCTCCAAACATAACATATAGCAGGTGCTATGTCAGGAAATGATTTTAGCAGAAAGGTTGGAATGTTAATGTGTGTATTCTATTGCTAATTGTCCTCTCATTGCTCTCTGCAGTCCAAAAGGAGCTGTAAATAATGCCATCATCTCTGATCATGCTGATGCTACATCGTCCTCATAGTCAGCTGTAGATTGTTTTTATTTTAACTAGCACGCAAGCCTTGTCATCTTCTTTGCATTTATTCCTTATTTGTTTGTTTAATTTATTTTCTCATCCTATTTTCTCATCTTCCTATTAGTTTAGATCCTAACCCAAGGTTTGACTGTGCAAGAAGTGGCTGGGTTGAGTGGAGAAGTACTGCTGCACATCAGTCTGGTGTCTTAGTGCTGTGGACAGCTTAGTGAACTAGCAACTGTGACCTGTTCCACTGCCTGTTTGTGGTTCTCTTTGTTTTTTGTTGATATGATCAAATCACATCTTGCTGCCTATTCTCTCACCATTTCCTGATCAAAAACTGCTTGATTGTGCTTTACTGCATTTACACTGAAAGGTCTTTAGATTTGTTAATATTTAAAAGATATACTGATGTCACACTTAATGTACAATTTTTATTCTTAAAGTTCTACACCCTGCCATAAGGTTTGCATTATGATGTAAAAATCATTCACTCTTTCAGAAGGATCAAGTTACAATTGTTGAATATGTAAATATGGTCATTTTGCGCTCCCCCCCCCCATCCACCCATAGGTAACACTATGTTTGGACATAAAAAGTTGATTTAGTTGTCCCAGCCTCACACTATAATGTGCTAACAGTGGTCATATGGAGGTCACGTGCACGTTGGACTCTGAAAGCGTTGCCCACTTAGTCTCAGTGATTGGTGTATTGACTGTATTGATTACAGTTGTTTTTAATGTTTACTTTCAGCCTCCAGTGGCCAAGCAGAGGACCTGTCCAGCAAGAAGACGGAGGGAGGGAGTGAGGGAAGGAAAAAGGATGTCATTATGCTGGACGACGACTAGACGGGATCTCCCCCACCCCAGTGCCCTTTACAGCGCCAGCCACCAAGACTGACACTTTTATAAATTAACAGAACACTTGGCATCTTACTCTATGTTGTTGGTTATAATAATGATGACAGTGGTAATGAAAATCTCACAAACTATTTTACTTAGTGCTGCACACAAATTATCATATTTGTTGTGTTTATGTAGCAGATGAATTGCTCCGTGCCCATTGACAGCCTCACAGAACAAGGTTTTATAGTTGCTTAAATATCAAAGTTGGAAGTGAGTCATAAGTGTATGATATAATAAACTGTACACATATGAAGGAAGAGACTTGAAGGAAAGAAATCCTAAGTCATTTGAAGTGGCATTTAACGGGAAATCCTAGCCGTGTTGTTGAAGTGTTGACATCGTAAGAAGTCGGGGTTATTGTAAAGGAAAATGCTCCATGAGACCCGGTGTGTACCTGTAAGATGTTTGGAAAATGTCCCATTTAATTAAGAGAACTCGATCTCGCGTAATATAGCACTTGAAATGAACAGTGAGAGTGAGGTTATTGCATGGAAAGAGCCATGTTGAATTTGTTCTCAACCCAGTATGGAGCGAAATGAAGGCATGCAATGTTTAGAGGCGTATAAATAGTGGTGTAATTTAGGAAAGCCTACAAGGCTTAATAAATCAGTGGAATAGACAATTAAATGTTCACTATTGTGTATATATATATATGAGATAAAAATATTCCTTCTAGTATTGATATACCTTCACGTGCATAGAATTGTAAGCATCGTGCATGTGGAATGTTCATATAGTCTGTAAGATTGGGGATATACAATGTAAATGTGACCTTCATGTTACACTAGGAACAGTAAACGTAAGCTGCAGAGGAAAAGGAAAATGTGTTATTTTCTTTGTTAAACTGAGTTGTCATTTTCTATCAAGTTGTATATCAAACTTGCTGTGATTTGATTCTTTTTAAAGTATCAAGGACAAAACTGGTGGTAGATGGAACTGCAGTTGTGCCTGTTATATGCGAGTTTTGGTAACATGTTTTAGAAACCTGTTATCCCCTTAAAATACTGGTTGTGACGGTCTGCAGTCTCTGCGTGCCAGCCAGCCTGGCCTGCTCACCTCTGTCAAACTCACATCTGCCCCCGAATGGTGCCGCTGACAACTTTTATATTACGTCAAAGTGCCGTCTCATCGTTTGAAGAATTGGCAGTATACTTGAGCTACGTGAGGAATCGGGAGAAAATCACTGTAAATTATTGATAATGAATCATCTCAGTGAAACTGATGTGGACGCAGTGGTGGGAATGAATGGTGAACGGATGTTTTATACTCATTTCATGGGGAAAAATTTATTGAACACCGAATTCAATTATTTTATCAAAATTTAAAGAATTTTCTTTCAAAATTTCAAATTATAATATCAAAACAGATCCGTTTACTATATTTATCTTCGAAAAGGACGGGAATTTCGTCAGATCCCTAAGAGTGGAATAATTGAGTACGATAACGGCTTTGATGAGTAGGTATTGAATTTCAGTGGTTTTATTACTTTTGAAGAAATTGCCCTACGGCGATGATTGTCATTTTTCGTACCATCTTTAACCCTAAGACAGGAATTGGAAATTATGATGTAGTAAATATCTTTATGAGCATTTGAATTTCGACGTGAAGTAGATATTTCACGTGAAGTATTTTCATCTTGATAAAGCTTTACTTGAGATGCACAGTTTCCAATGCAGTGCTGTACCTCACTGATGTATAATCAGCTACCAGTTCCCACACAGCTCGAAATCACGCGCCGATAATGGCTAAGTTTAATCACTGTCAGCTGAAAAAGAGCCTTTTCAATGTTCTGATAGTAGATACCACTTACTTGTCCATCCCTCCAATTCGTAATGAACCGAAAGGACATGATGAAACGAAGCCATGTGGTATTTCTTCACGTAATACTCACTGACTAAATATGGCAGCATTTTGTCAAGTTAATGGTAATAATTTGACGTCTACTCGCTTAAAAGGCATCTCTAATGCTGGGTTCTTCATAAGACTGAGGTCTGCTGCTCCTGTTCTGCTGGGACATGATGTGTAAACAATCGTATTTCGAGGAATATTCCTCTTAGTAATAGCTGGAGATCAAAATTTAAAATCCATGAAAAGCGCGATAGCCTTTAAGGTGGTTGTGATAATTACATTAAATGTTTTAACATAAAAGCATGCTTTTCAAGCTGTAAAAAACAAAAAAACGTTTAATAACAAAAACTCGTCGAATCTTTTACACTGGTGTATTTTATTTTTACAACTAGGCCAGATGATAAATAGTATTTAAATCACAGCGTGGTGATTAGCATACCAGAAAGAGCACCTAAAGATTCTCATACCTGAATTCCTGGAGCAGTTGTGTAGAATAAGAATAACAATTATTATTATTATTAAAATATTGCAAAGCTTACATCTTGGTGAAATAGTACTGGATATGGTGTAAATATCGGGTATAATGTGGCAATATAAGCCATTAGAACTGCATATAAACATGATAAGATGAGCGTCAAATGTGGTGTACATATCATTACACTGTCAGAGGTATAAAACAATTTACAAAACGACGGTTTCATCGGTTGCCAGACTGCGTCACGTTGATTACTCCATATCTCACGGTAATAAACAACTCTGTACCGGGTTGCTGAAGTGCCGCCATTGTTGGCAATGGGCTCCACCTGTACCTGCTCCCAAGACGGAACAGTTTGTAATTACCTCACTGTTGTCAGCTGCATGGCTGTTCGGTGTGTAGGCGGTTGTGTCAGAATTACATTGGTTTGTGATCAATGATAATTTCGCGTGCTGTTTTTCTGGTAATGGATGAGCATGACATCTTCAAAGCTGTACAGAAGATAGGATACGCTTTCCATCTCTTTCCACGAGTTACCAGCCCATTGTACTGACAACAACACACTGTTTCCCCTCATATATCAAGGAATTCACTTCAAAAGAAACGGAATATAGACTATATTACTATATTTCCATTTAGTTACTTTCTTCGGCCCCATTTTATTTATTTCCCTCTCCAAACAAAACGTGCATTTTGGGTAAACATCAATTGGAAGCTGTTGGCTTCAAGTAAATACTGTAAAATAATTCACAATGCATTCAAACTCCATCAAGACCAGTAGTGACTTCAGCAGTTTGAAACTACAAATGATAATGGAAAGTACAAGAAGAGAATTGCTCCGCTTCTCCTCCCACTTCCGTCACCTCGACACAAAAACAGGCGTTTCGTACTCCGCTATGGTGGTGAGATTCTAATTCATGCCCTTAATATCAGGCCTACCCAACTACCAGACTCGGCACCGAATGATCCCGAATTCACCGGTAGATCGGACCACACTACCCGTTTTCAGGGTGTGCGTCAGTACGCATGTCACAGTACCATACCCGGAAACAAATTTTGAGATGAGATGTACTACTTTCAAACCCCGCTGAAAATCATCACTATCACATCGCGTACTAGGCAAGAGAGGTGCCACGTCTGATACTTCGAAGCGCATACTGATATATGATACACACCTTGAAAATGGGTATAGTTGTGAGGACCGATCTACAGGTGAATTCAGGATCGAGTCTGGTAGTTGGGTAGGCCTGAAAATGCTTGGTAAAAGTATAAGGTACAAGTGATGCCCAGTTATTCACAGTAAACTCTTTAAACTAGAATTAATAATCAATTCAAAGATAACACTTCCAAATGAAAAGAACTGACACCTACTGTAAGCTGTAAAAATAGTTTGTTAACATCGTTTCAAACAGCTGCCTTTAAATTATAATAAATTTAACGAGATCGGATGACTGGAGACAGAGCCCTATATGTTTCCATTAATTCTATCCCACCTTTAATAATTGCATATTTGTTTACATTTACTTTCTATTGCATTGGTTAAACCTTGGTGATCAATTGTCTGTTCAGGGGACTGGAATCCTGCCGACTCCCTCTTCCACTTAAATATAAAGTTAATTATCAAACAGAGCAAAAATGCTCTTTTTTCTTCGCTTTCTACAGCATCATAAATTCCTTATCAAATCGAACACAACATTATCTCTGGGTGGCGTTGAGCTCACATGTACGCACTAACACCAATGATTTTGATGGATTATATATGGGATTACAAGGCTTTTAATTCTGTTGCCTATCGGAAATGATTTTGTGGCGTAATAAATTACAAACGCGGGCGGTTCACAGTCAGTGCGCCGGCTACAAATTTCCCCACACGTGCTCCACCACGCCGGTATACTAAATTAACAGCAGAAATGCCATGAATGGTGTTACATGTTATTAATCTCGCTAAATTTTGTTTTATTCAACACACGTCATCTTAGTCATCTTGATGGAGGCTGAATGGTGCACCTAGTATCATTCAAAATTTATATAAGAGCCTTTTTGGACGGATCATCTAAATTATTTCTGACACAGAGATTATACCGAGTTACTACACGCCATTATATTTCAGGTGTTGACAATCACATTTGATGATTAGCAATATAACGTTGAGCGTAAAAAAGAAGGCCCCAGAGAAACTGCAGAATTTGATTGGTTTCATGTGACTCACTACTGATGATGGTTATTGTGTACCAATCTTCCTTCAGTCTTCTACTTCCGCTTTGGATTTCCACATTTATGTCATTATGAAATATTGAATTTTTACTGTATTCGTAAGATTAGTAACACGTTTTTTTTTTTGGCTTTAGATAACGGCAACTTGTCAGCCGATTTGTGGAGTTAGTTCCAACGGAGAAAATTTTGGAATTAGCTATTCAAAGCAAACATTATGCAATCATTTAATTTCTCTCTCTCTCTCTCTCTCTCTCTCTCTCTCTCTCTCTCTGTGCGTGCGTGTGTGTGTGTGAGAGAGAGAGAGAGAGAGAGCGCACGATCGAGTGAGTTTGATAGAGTGTTAACAATAGCGGAAGCAAACAGTTACACGATAACCTTATGTCGCAATAAGCCACAGGCAGTTAGCACCCAAACACATCATTATATTAATAATACTGAATACTTATTATTCCAACCTGGAATATCAATGAAAGAATCCTCAGCAATCTCCGCGAACCCTGACCCCGCCCACTTTGCTCCCTGCATCTCTTCTTTATAGGAGGGCGTATTCGATCCTTCTGCAAATGTCCTTTTACCTCTTGTGTTATTACGCTTTATTTCAAAATTATTCTTTCTTCGGTCGACTAATTTCCATTCTGTTAAGTTATACATTGAATAACCCAGAGAAGTACACCAGTCCCTTGAAAACGAACTCATCTACAAATAAGAACTAAGTACATGGTCTACCCAAAAAAGGGGCGGTATATGTATTCTAAGGTAACAGATATTTTTAGAGCAAGATGAATGTAAGTATCCAAGTTTACATGTGTGAAAATGTCAACTGCTGGAAGCGAATATGACCATGTATTAGGAATTTATTTGCACAGAATGCCCAGCTTGGAAATATGCCCCTTGGTACCACAAATATACAGTGCTGAAAGTAAATATTTTCCATAGCAAGTCTTCCTCCGCCATAACCTCGAGGTCCAAATACAAGACCATATTTGCTCCTACAGAATCAACAATTTCATTATTTCATTATCATTCAGAAATTCGAGACATTTTCCCTGATAAGTTAAGTGCTCCGGCAATGAGGTATAAATAGTGCAGCTTTTGATGGTGTTTTTATTTTAAGTCCCCTATTCCATTAAATCTGAAGACAGAAAATTAAAATATAATGGGTTATGAGAGAAGCCACTTAGCTGACGCGTACGGCCCTGGTGTAGATTATGAGAGTGCTTATTTAGGTTTGTGGCCACTTGAGGTGATGTTTTCTGCTCTCTCTCTCTCTCTCTCTCTCTCTCGCTCTAATAATGGATTTTAATAAGCTTATTTTTAATTGCAATCTATCTGCCTATTTGTAGTATTGATTAGAAGTGTGAACAGATGTACATGAACGTATGAGTAAATGTATTGTGATTAACGTTAGATATTGCAAGAATCTACTACACAGCCCGTGGCCCACCGGCTGTCACTGGCAGTGCTGGCTGTCACTGGCAGTGCTGGCTGTCACTGGGAGTGCTGACGTGTCCTTAACGTTCTGGTAACTCGGGCATATCGACATCTACTGCAGCATGGGACTGGCTTCAATAACAGATCCGAGAACCTAAACATAGTTCACTGCTGGTCTTGGAGGTGATGTTCCTGACGCAATACTTAAGTTTACTAGAGATATTTTGCTTGCTATCGGGCGGTGAATCTTGATTTATTGGAACAAAGTACAACATTAAAGCTCTATGATCTTGGTTGTGTTTCCTACACTTTCCTTTACTGTTCATTGTCATATTCAACTTTGCCTTTTATTCAAACTTCTGTTTTCAAACGTGTTTACTAGGTCATTTTTTCTATGCTCAAACTTGATATATTTTCATCTGTCACCATGAGTATTTTAAAATTAAAATGCCTATCTACTTAATTAATCTAGGTTGGGTACAAGTTGTCATGCCTGGAGATCAGTGCTGGTCAGGTTGGAGTACTTTTTACTTTTTTTTGTTAATATCTATAAGTGAATAACGTCGAAGGGTTCAGATGCACTTGACAATAGCCAGGCATTTGCCGCATACAGTCCTGGTATAGGACTGGCTTGTTGTGTTGAACAGATAATTTCGGCAAACATAACATGCGGTGTAAGGTGGAACAGGTAGGACGGTCATTTGGAACTTGGTGGGTGATTTGGAACTTTTGGATTATTTAATTACACTAGCAAAATTTCTAAATAATATTTTTTTCACGTAATACACTGTATTTCCCTATATCAATATATTGGTACATAAATATACCCCTAAGTGTGTCATCATGCAGGCAAAACAGTCGCTGAATTCTCAAAGAAATTCTCGAAGAAAGTTACGAACAAACAGATCTTCGGTACCATGGCCCATAGGAGCCTACGCGTGCGTCTTTTAGACGCCCCTTTACATGCGAAAACGACAAGGCCTATGCCGAGTTCGTCTTTTACTACAGAGCTTTGAGAGCCGAAAATGGCATGGCTGTCTCTTTCGCCACTTACTGAACTCCAGAGATGCGAGATTAACACGACCCATGTCGCGTTTGTCTCTCAAAAGACACTGTTATAAAACATGAAATAGGCATTACGTGTGATTTTCGCAGCTGAATAAGTAGACCCTTATAAACGAAGTTGACGTGACCTTAGAGTAATGTCGCTTTCAACTTTTACAAACCTCCAACAAAATCTCCACACAGACGCGCGCGACATGTACTATTGGACATGGGTCAGTTGAAAGCGACATTAACCTAAATGGCTCATGTTACTTTCTGCCAATTAATTTGAAACAGAAGGACCGTCTTAAAACCCTTTATATTTGAATCCTTGAAAATAAAAATATGAGGCCATATAATTATTACAAGCAATTAGCCACACTGTTATCTAGATAGCACTAAATTATGATGGGATTCAAATGAAAAAAATGTTTTGGGACAGCACAACACTGTTTCAAATTAATTGGATTTGACATATAAGAGTTGGCTGAAAGTAACATGAGCCCTTTAGGTTAATAGGGTTTCAACTGACCCATGTCCAATAGTACATGTCGCGCGCGTCTGTGTGGAGATAGATTTTGTTGGAGGTTTGTAAGAGTTGAAAGCGACATGACTCTCAAGTTACGTCAAGTTCGTTTATAAGGGTCTACTTATTCAGCTGCGAAAATCACACGTTATGCCTATTTCATGTTTTATAACAGTGTCATTTGAGAGACGAACGCGACATGGGTCGTGTCAATCTCGCATCTATGGAGTTCAGTAAATGGCGAAAGAGACACAGCCATGTCATTTTCGGCTCTCAAAGCTCTGTAGTAAAAGACGAACTCGGCATAGGCCTTGTCGTTTTCGCATGTAAAGGGGCGTCTACAAGACGCACGCGTAGGCTCCTATGGGCCATGGTACTTCGGGTTCTGCCAAGTGACAACAACTGTGTCGACATAACCATTAACTATAGCAATATTTGTTTATCAAGCGAATACAGAACAATGACAGAGCAGGCTGAAGAACATCGAGTAATAATAGCACAGTTTTGATACAGTTGAGATATCGACTTTAAGTTGGTGTAGAACATCTCCAACTACCATCAGCTGCTGGACCTGCCCTAAGCTACAGACTATCTGGCGCCAGCTTGAACCGGGAAATACTAGAAAACCTATCTCTAAAAACACGTCCATGTTGGGGAGGACAGGGCGGGTCATGCCTTAGACTAAATCCACTTTATTAAAATATCACGATTCAGGACTGGGTGGGTCCCTGGCGACGTGGCTTTTGACGGTGCCCCTTGCTGGATAGCTTACACCCACATTTTTAATTCTTAAGTTATTCGCCTTAGATGTATGAGACGTCTAGTTAAATTTATGATGAGGGTTCCAGTGATTGTAACAAAGCATAATTGAGTTGAGACGTTTCGCCTCCTGTCATGCCCCTAAGAGAGTAATGCTCATTTATAAATGTGATGGTGGGTGCGGTGCACTGGCTGTAAATGTCGGTGTGTGCAGGATTCCCTATTCCTGTTTTCACATTTTATGAAATGTGCGCTTCTTTTATTGTTGAATAACCATTGCAGGTAGGTTTCCTTTTTCGAGCAAGATTGATACATTATTATTATTATTATTATGTGATGATTCTTGTGACCTTTGGTAATTACTAAGATACCGGAGTCATACCATGATATTATTATTATTATTATTATTTGGGTTGGCCAGAGAAAATATTGACACAAAGTGTTGTTGGCAGTCTGTCTGGGTTAAATTCCAAACCATGACAGCATATCACGTTCATTCCAGAGAAGCTGCCTCAATCTACGTGCTAGACAAGCAGGCCCGCTGATAAAGCTCTGGTTCAGCCGATATTGTTGACGTCATGAAAGCCGTATTCAGTGCAAAACATTGCCGTACTGCATTTGATAAAATAATAATAATAAGAGCTCTATGTAATGTTAGGATGTGTTGACTCGGTGTGATTGTCAAGATAGACATACTGTACTGCTTTTATTTGAAACAGAATATGAAAATATGCGTTCGAACGACGAGTTTTATATCAGGATACCTGAAGTCATATAAATATATTTTATCTAAGCGGTTACTTATCAGGGTAAACAAATGATTTGAAACAGGCATATAAGCGTTATCGGTGGATAACGAATGCGAGTAACTTGTGTCAACACACAGGACATACTATCATTGATGAACCAGTGTTTTTGCTGTTGAGAAATTGGTGATCAGGTAAAATTGGCTTCGCTTGGCCTTTCTATATGATTTACCCCCAAAGTTGGATCTGCGGTTAGACTGTCCGACGTGCCAGTCACCTACACCAGCGACAAGGGACATGTATTCCAATTTTTTGTACAAACTTGGGTCAAGAATCGCACCGGAATGCCGCCCCGCACTCGTGACTTGCA
This sequence comes from Lingula anatina, assembly GCF_051362555.1. Classification (NCBI taxonomy): domain Eukaryota; kingdom Metazoa; phylum Brachiopoda; class Lingulata; order Lingulida; family Lingulidae; genus Lingula; species Lingula anatina. The sequence goes on from NC_141775.1 coordinate 14,658,067, forward strand.
ATTGTCAAGTTCATACAACCAACCCCGACATATAATGTAATTTCTTTTGCTTGGGCCACTTCAGCAGTTCACCCGTCACAGACCACGTGACCTAAATATGCCTATTCATTTTTTGCATACTGAGGCGGGTTGTTTTAAAAGGCACTTTTGATGTTTGGATTTTTGTAGAGTTTAGTAACAAGCTAATCACTTTTGTTATATCTCTAGCGAACAGATAAATTTTTTTAACAAAACAAAATATGAAGGCCCCCTTCCATGTAAAGTAGGGTTGACAACCTAGATATCCATATAGGTGCTTCACGGTCATCAATATCCGAAGGACTTTTAGGTTGAAAGCACAAGAAGTGTCGTCTGCAAGAGTCTTTGAAAATCATTGATGTTAAAATGGGATTTGAGTGTTAACGGTACCTTCTTATTGGTTTCACGAGGGATGGCGGCGGGAGGTATTGTGTGGGCTATATTAAGTAAGGTACTTAAAAGTGTTTTAGTGGCATGATTTATGACTCAGAAGAGAGTTGGGTAAGGACAAAAACGAATATCCAAAAGTACTTCAGATCTAAAGGTTTGCACTTCATTGATTTTTCCTTTGCTCCAAGGCATGTGGCTATAATCAATCCGGGGAAATGTTGGTCATAGAAGAATTAAAACTTAATTATAAATTGAAATGGAGTGCATCCGTTTCAGGACATTCCTCTCTTTTCTTTTTTTAATTTCGTGATTCGACGACGCAATTAAAAAGTAGTCTGTAAGTAGTAGTCATAATAGACTCCAGAATAGTCGTGGCCATCATGGGCTCAAGGGACTGAATATGTTGCAATAAAGACCATAAGTCATTCACCCCTTCTGTGTTTGTTTTAGCGGCAATAATCTGTTTAATGAATTGCAGAATTTATAGACATAAATCAGCCTCCTTTTTTGAAACAAAATGGCAGATTCAGCCCCAGGCATTTTCCAACTGGAGATAGAATATTAGCCTGAGGTACCAACAATTCATAATTTTCCATTATTTTCTGTTGCAGTGGGAAGGGAGAGTGAAAATAAGATGATCCAAGGTAAAGACGAAAATAGTTCACATATTATGAGACCAATTTGGCAAAAATGTATATTTCTTGGATGCCAGGCCTCTGCAGCTTGAAAAATCAAACAGAATTCTGTATGCTTAAAACACGGTATCCGAGATTGCCTTCCACTGACTTGTCACACATAGAAATCGATGACATTTAAGCAGGTTCTTTCCTCTGTGTTTTCAAATAGTGTTGTCGTGGATTTTAAAATGGATATGTACTTAAAATTCAGTAATTTCAAAAGCAATTTTAAAAGCGAAAAAATGTAGTACGTAATAAGTAAAAGTATGACACACAAACAGGCATTATATTCTTATTTTTCTATTTGTAAAAAAAATCATTGTTGAAATTGACGGGTTAATTTTCTTCCGTGGATTTGTTTTGGAAAAATGACAGGGCTGCTCCGTCTTTGAATAGAGGTTGTCCGGGTTCTCAACGAGAAGACCACATTTCCCCGTGATTTTACGAGATCTGCCTTGAGGTGGGGTTAAAATATGGAGACCACAAGGAAGTAGAGCAGCGATTTCTTTACTTGAAAATTAGCTGAAAATTTTTGAGCTACAGGCTTGTTCTTTTTTCACTTTATAAAGAAAAAGTATTGATATAATATGTACGTACAACTGACGTGAGATTCATTTGCAACCTTTTTGTCACTTTATGGGAGTGGCATGACTGTTTTGCTTTCAATGAGATCAATGTTGAAAGTAGGTCCATGTATATTCTACAAGCATTGGACATTTGTAAATAAAATAATCCAGTGCTGTCAAGGGCTTAATTGCTTCATTTTTAGGTTATCATAATTACTAAATTTAAATTTTGAACAACAAAAGCTTCATAACTGCAACTTATTTTTCTTTATAAATGTTTTACTATTCAACTTTATTTTTAAAGAAGTAAAATAAAATCATTTGACATTTCATTTACTGATGGATTGCATATCAGAACATTAGACTTGCCTGCATCTTTGTTTTAATTTCACTAAATTTATAGTAACTAGTTCAAAAAGCTCAAATTTGATCATAAAGTTAATTTTCTTCATTTATTTACTTATGAAAATGATGCTATAGAACTAGTGGATATCATTCACAAAATGTAAGTTTTATTGTGATCAGATCTGACTTAAATCTGACAGGAAAGATGGCAGAAGAAAGTATTAAAATGGACAACATATAAGTTGAAATGTTCACAGAATCATTGCATTTTATTGACAGTTATACACAAATACAACAAATAAACACAACATCAAAGGCGAACTTGTATTTGTGATCCGAGTAAATGATATGAAAAACAGGTGTCATATAGTTATTAAAAAAGTCACTACAGTAACATAAAAATGATACTAGCAAGAAAAATTATTTTCTTCATTAAATTACTAGTGCAGTACAATACATAGGCATATATATATATATATATATATATATATATATATATATATATATATATATATATATATATATATACCAAATATTTCATTTTAAAGTAATAAAGAAAATGCCTGATACTGTAAGTGACACCCAGGCAAAAATGCCATCTGTTGATTCCTTTTTTGCTGGGAAAAGATCCACTCTGGGTACAATTTGACCTATGTACTTGAGGATTTTATGGTAAAAGGTCCACTTTTTCAGAAAACGACCCCCCCCCTCTAAAATTGCTGGCTACGGGCCTGGTTACCGTAAAAGACTATTAATCACAAGTACTAGGGCTGTATTACGTTAATAAACCATGGTGTCCTGTAAACTACACACACAAAACTTACTTATTAATATGTCCCTCGACTGTTGATGATAGGTCTATACGGTGATGCCATGAAGCCAGTGACGTGTCGGGTGCTAGTTGTCTGCAGTTGGTCCCTTTCTTCCTAAAAAATACTGCGACCTGATCTGTACTTTAAATATGTCGGCACTTAGTCCTTTTAATCTGTTCAAGCCCAACTACTTCTCTTTCTTTACTTCACTTCTCTCGCCAGTCGTGTCTGTCATCCATGGTCATTTTCCTGGTTTTCTCGGTTAGGTTTTACTGCAATGCACCCTATGACACAACATTAGCAATTCGCCATTGCGTTGCTCTATCTCAAATTACATGACAACGCCAAATTTTACTCAATGCAATCCTATAACATAAGACTTGTGCACAACCGCGAGAGAAGTTTCAATGGCAGATTTTAACCCCACCTCTCGTGAAATCTCGCTCCAATCCAGGTCTCGTTTGACGTCATCTGCTGCGCAGATGTTCAAAAAAGGCTATCTCGGATGTTCCCTATTGTAATCTTAGACTCCAAGCGGAATGGTGTCACTCTAAAGATAACGACATCGAGTGTGCTTCCATGAGCGTTTTTCCACGAATTTTCATATGTTTTCATCTGTCGGTAAAGGAATGCCATTTTCTTTGAAGAGCTGAATTGCAAAGAGCGCCTTTCACTTTTATGGCACTCCAGTGTTTTATCAATCAGCACATGCAAGGTTTTTTTCTTTGTGTTCCGAGTAATATTACCTCCAGAAAACCTCCTGCTGCATGAGCCTTCTTAACCAGTTCCGCATATGATCAACATTTGGAGAGCGTGCACATGTTTATCAAAAATATCTTAAAGTTGAGGGCTTTAGGCACATAGTTTCCGAGAACTGATTTGAGTGTTTCTGTTCTGTCTTTGTAGATAATACGGCACGAAGGTTGAAACAAGTTTCCGGTTGTTTTTGCATATAGCTTCTTTATTCTTTATTTATGCACAGTGTGTTTTAACCAATAATGTAATTAAAAAGTCTTGAAAAGCTTAACATATCTTATAAAAAATATCCGACCATATATTCATGATAAATTTGGTAGAAAATAAAAAAAATCTCTTACTAATAGCACACCGGTTCAACATCATTATCGCAGCTAGAACGCCTATCTGCAATCATTAGGGATATCTTATACTTAAACAATAAACACTGAAACAGTTAACAGCAATGAAGTTAATTAATTAAACAGATAAAAGAAGATGATCCATGCCGCCTCTTCTTTAAAAGATACTTTCTCCAGAACAGCAAGTGTTTTAGCGTGTGTTTACCATGAGAGGGCCATGTGCTCGTAATCCCGTGAAACACTGGGAGTTGTAGAGCCGCATTTTGCAACCGATCGCATTTTGCAACTGCAACGCATTTTGCAACCAAAGAAAATCGTGAAAACGCATTTTGCAACTGCAACGCATTTTGCAACCAGGATTTTTTTAAAGTCCCTGAAACAGCTTGAAGTACGAGACAGGTAGAATTGGAGTGGGGACGGGTTTGCTACGACTATGTATGCTGAAACTGGCCAGGCTGCCCCTGGGGTGGACGAAAATATAAAACTTATTGCACATTGTAATTTCCTAAACCATTAGAGTTAGGAACTTTACACGTTAATAAACATTTTGTTAGGCATGTGCATGGGATTTCGGATTTTTTGTTTTTGTTTTTGTTTTTAATTGGGGGTGTGGCCGTCCCTAGGGGTGGTTGATTGTACTTTTTACTTCGTATTTTTCTCCTATCTACCCTTATATCTTCAGAATTAGGAAATAAAACGTTGGGGATTAATACACTATCGTAAGAAATGTGCATGGGCACTTTGGAAATTTATTGTGACATGGGTGTGGTTGTCCCTGGGGGTGGTTGATTCTAATTTTACAACGTATTTTCTGCTATCTGCCCATTGTATCGGCCATTTGAGTTAAAGCATGAAACGTAGCTACAGTATAATTTGGGATGTTGAATGGCATTTAATTTTTTTGACTTAGGGTGTGGTCCTGGGGGTGGTTGAATATAATTAGACGTTGTAATTTCTGCTATCAATCTAGACCATATAAGTTAGGAACGGAAGGCTATGGGAATTGAATACATGTCTTTAGGGATATGGATCCTTCTGGGGTATTGATGGGTGTGGCCGTCCCTGGGGGTGGTTGATTCCATTTTTTGCACCGTTACTTCTACTATCTACCCTTAGAGTTAGGAACATGAAATGTTGGGGATTGATAATGAATGTACATGGGTCTTGGAGGAATGTAGAGAACAGCAGCGGCGCACAATAGCACTAAACGGACTTACAGTCGTAGGCATGAAGATAGGTCAAGGAATCCAGTTAAAGCTGTCCTTTTGACCCATGCCAACCATAAGGCCCTACACACTCAGGAATCCTGGCGTTCAACTAGCCGTTGTGTCTTAATACAAAACAAATATGTTAATTAATCATAAATAGTAATTAGCATGTGTGTTGCTCTACAGAGACTATGCCTGAAAGTATGGGGTCTTGCATGGGTTATTAATTAACTTGACCTATATTCAAGCATACCGCTGAAGGTCTGTTATTAAGTGCCGTCTGCTGCGTTCTTTGCATTCCCCTTCCTTCTTAACTCGAAGACAGCTTTCAGATTCACACAACCTACTAGCTGGGTCGGTCCAACTCTGCAGGGGATCTCACTTAAGTGCAATCAGTGGAATCAGCTTAATTGTCTGACATACCACCAATCACCCCATCCCCTGAGGGACAGTCACACCCAAAGTCACACTAAACTTCCCCTGTACCCATGCACCAAAGACTCGTGCTCCTAACTCGAATGGTCGAGAAGGAGATGAAAGAAATTACGGTGAAAATATTACAGTCAAGTTACTATCCCCAGGAAGGGCCACTCCCCAAGTGACCAAAAATTCCTATGTGCCCAAGCACATCTCTAACGTTCTCAACCACCCCCAGGGACAACTACACCCCAAGTCACAAAAATCTGGAGTGCCTACGCACATTTCTTACGATGGTATTAATCCGCTTTTATTTCCTAATTCTAAAGATATAAGGGTAGATAACAGAAAATACAATGTAAAATTACAATCAACCAACCCTAGGGACGGCCACACCCCTATGTGCATGCCTAACAATATCTTTTTTACTCCCTGACGTTTCAACCTCCTAACTCTAATGGTTTAGGAAATTACAATGTGAAATATGTTTTATATTATCGTCCACCCCAGGGGCAGCCTGGCCAGTTTCAGCATACATAGTCGAAGCAAACCCGTCCACTCCAATTCTACCTGTCTCGTACTTCAAGCTGTTTCAGGGACTTACAAAAAAATCCTGGTTGCAAAATGCGTTGCGGTTGCAAAATGTGTTTTCACGATTTTCTTTGGTTGCAAAATGCGTTGCAGTTGCAAAATGCGTTCAGTTGCAAAATGCGGCTCTACTTAGTAGGACCGCATTTTGCAACTGAACGCATTTTGCAACCGGTTGCAAAATGCGGTCGGTTGCAAAATGCGGCTCTACAGAGTGCTTTACGTTTTACTGAGAGAGCTGGAGCCGGGAAAGAATCCCGGAACAATTTGCCATCATTTGGCAGAACATCTGTAAAACAAATTTCTTGGTAACTCTCTCGATACCCAGCTCACACGGGGAGATCAGGCAGCAAACACAGAGTGCAGTTTATCCATGGCTTACTGGGAAATGGTCTGAACGTACACTTAAATCAAACGTAAGAGATCGTTCATTAGCCCATTCATGCCTCAAGTTTTCAGTATCTGACACATCTTGTCAAACATCCTTTTTTGATGCATTTTTATAATCCAACTGACCAAAGTCTAAGAAACCTGGGCAAGTACATTTAAATGCAGTATTTGCAAGACAAATGAAATGAAACATAGGTCATTAAATCAGCAGGTGTGGAGGCTAAGTTGCCCTGTGTCCTGTAATACCGTATTGCATTCCCAGATCTACTCTTTATCCAGGAACATACATTTTTTAGCAGCCTGAAAGTAAGCATTGCCTTAATATTTTCACAGGGGAAATTTGAATGGATATTTTTCGGTGGTTACAGGAAGCACACCAGGGTATTAATAAATCCTAATATCATTAAGTGCTGAAAAATCAATTAAAGTCCAGACATCATTTGAGTTCCAAAGCAATCATCCCTAACACGTGACTTGTTACTTTTGAAAAAGGCTAAAGACCAAACTGTGGTGCTCACATTAGATGAACGTTTAAGTGAAAATCTATAATCAGTCTGGAGTGTTCTTAATTACTCTCCTTTCTGTTATGTTTGGATTCAGGATAACTGAAATTCTATTTCCAAAAGTATCTCTGTTCACATAAGTGCCACGTCGCTGCCAATGCTCCATAAAGAATCCTACAGGTTCTGCCACACCTGTCATTAAGAGGTACGTATGAAGAGCGTATGTGAAATCGATGATACGCACAACAGTGAGCGTATGACATCACTCTTTTTCCAGCGTGTCAGAACGAACCCCGTATAAATAGCGTATTCGTGGCGTATTTATAGTACAAGCGTATACAAGCGTTTGTATGTCATCATACACATGTAGCGAATATCAACGTATGGATAGCTCATGTGTACCGTATGTGTGTGTATGAGTTACATACAGTGTATGTGTAGCTTACTTCTGTTTTGTTGATCATTTTGAACTGCAAACTGGATCAGATCCAACTGGCGTTTGGAAATAACTACTTCCATTTCCATTCTCTATCACATTATCTGGAACAGCTGTGATGAAGTGGAGATGGAGCTTTGTGTATACCACAGGTAATAAAAAGCAGGAGATACGGTTTCCATACGCTAATTATGTGTTAGATATACGTTAAATAGGTTCGGTTTACGCATACGTACACCACTGAATTTTTCAGTGATGATTGATAAAGTTCCGGTGCCTCTGGGTTCAATGACCTCGACACTGTCAACAGATATTTCTCTCCATTTGCAAGAGGTAGCTTCAGGGATACAACAGGCTTCATCGTGACAATGCACTTGCTCACAGTTCTCAACCCCCCCCCCCAACATACATTTTCTTATCCTGAAAAGCTTCTCATATTTCCTCTGAAATACCTTAAAGATGATAAAATCATTTAAATGAGTCATCTAAGTTATTTATAGGTAAATCATTAAATTAAAAATAGATTAAAACATCGAGTACAAGTGCAGGGACGGGTCGAGCAACGTTTCGTGAGCAGGAAACCAACTGCTTTCTTATTTTGGCGGATGATCCCCTGAAGAGTGGCATTAATATGTTCGGCAGTTGCCGTGAAGTGTCCATACTCGAGATGATAAGCTCGGGTACTTAGCAGTAACACTTGAAGCATTTAATACTTGAAGTGCTTCTTTGAAGAATCCCTAGAGAGATTAACTCGCCAAGGTTAAGCTTGAAAGCAAAATTAAGGGGATGCATACCTGAAGAGCGAATATGGCGCAAGTACTAGAAGAAAACAAAGTATGGCAGATTATTTTTCAAAACGCGGGTTGTTTCAATTTTTTCTGTATGTATAACCAGAGTCAAGAGCCCAAGGGACTAATAATAACAGAGAGCCCGCAAAATGCCTTTGAACGAAATATTCAAATGAAGTGGACGTACTGAAGCCTAGTTAACAGAGAGCTTGCTTTGACATTTTATGTGCACGCTTGGCAGATAATACGCAACACAGCTGTTTACTAATATGAAAGTGTTAATCCTTAAATGCGAAAGTATTGACTTCATTGGAACAACGTACTTTTGGCGGCAACGTAATTTTGTAGTGAGCATCTTGCGTCACTTTGACTTAAGACGGCACGCAGTCCAGACGGTAATTTTATAGCTATAAAACAGAAGAGTGGAAGCGCAGTGCTGTAACTGTAAATATTAATTTTAAATGAGCTGTAAAAAAAGAAAGGTTTCTGATAGTCTGTCATGTGTGGCACGTAAAGTGACAGAGTCAATACACTGTTTAAAATTTGTGAAATAATTTCTACACATTAGAATATATATCCTAAAACCTGAACTGATTTCCAGAAAACAACTGAATGCTTTTAGGGGGAACATCGATGTTCATTTTGCATTAATGGAATCGGAAACTCCTGGGAATACGACCCCTATGGTGGATAATTTGCTTGAAATCCCTTTTGTACCTGCTATATTAAAATGCAGACTTGAACGTTAAAAATGAAAGCACAAGCTGCCGTTACTTCCTCATTTAGTGTGGTTTGGGACATGTTCATTGGTGTAATGCAATTTTACTAATGCAAACGGTGTATGGGACTCGTTGTTGGCGTTTTGTATTGCTTCATGTATAAGATATATCTATTGGTTTTCCTTTTATCAATTCAGAGTGACTTTTGGAAAATAGTATTTTTTGTCTACAAACAATTTTTACATATGCCGCTTTTTCCAGAAGACAACAGGTGGAAAGGACGGCTACATGGATGACAAAGGCATAACATCATGTATGAATTTTTCACTTTGAATGATTCAGATCTAATTAAGGGAATTACAAATAATTTGTCTAATACCAAACATTGCATTAACGAAAATGTATAGCGTATGAGAACGAATGCATAAGCAGCGTAGCAATAGCGTGTTGATAGTGAATTTTTTGTAGTCGGTTTAGGTTATGACATTGACTTTATGTGTTCAGTGTGAGCAACACTTTAATATACTTCATTTTGTTGTTAGATCATACCGTCTTGTTATGGAATTGAATGAAGCAACTTCAGATTTGACCCGGAGCTTTAATAAGTCCCTCACCTTGTTGCCCCTTTGGTGAAAGTGTTTTGATGATGATAATGTGAAAATGGTAGTATATTTATACCGCAGATCACATAACATTGGGATGTTTTCAATCTCTAATCAAGCGTTAGGCACACGTTAACGCGCTACTATAACGTTACAGATACGTTCAATAAGTAACTCGTTCGTGACCACTTAGTTACTTATTCGTTACGCAAAGCCAAGCTACACCAGACACCATAAAGGAAACGTACTTTATGGTAGTTTTGATGCCATTCTACCGTATGCCTAACGTATCCCAAACGTATGGATAACGTACGCCTCTAACGCTCGTATAAACTAAAAATCTTCCTCTACGTATGCGAACGTACACCAGCGTTTACCTGCATACGCGTATACGAACAAAGCCCTTGCGTTTGTCTGCGTATGTGTAAATTTCCTCATACGTTGAAAAAATACGCCAAAGTATGACAAGGCTTTTATTACCGAAATTCGGCAGCTCGCCACTTAGTACAACAACAAGTTTTCATGGAGCAGTTCAACAACATGACTCACTTCATCATTTGCTTCTCCAATTAATACGTGTTCGTGCCTGAAGGTTTTAGGGCTAGGATGCGTCTAGATAGATTATGATCATTTAATTATAACCCATTAATCTGCGTTCTTGGCAGCTGTACACATGTCACTGGTCTAGTTGGAAAGCCGCAACTGCACACTTTTAAGTAGAAGCGATACATGTTCTTTGTAACGTCCAGCTCCATAAGTCGCAATTTTGTTGTATTTACTGTACTCTAGTCTACTTGGCAGAAGAGATGGCGAGCATATAAACTACAGGCTAAACTACTCATACTGTATGTACATTGGGTTTTAATGATATATACATATGTATAATTCACTTATCTGTAACTCAGCCATTCATTTATTGATGATTGCAGGTATAATTTCATTTTTCTTTCATTTTCTTTTTTTTTCATTCATTGATTTATTTATTGTCTAAACAGTGACAAGAGTCTATCTTGTTTCTTACAGCAAATGTTCTGGTTGATGACCTGATTCATGGTGGCACATTGACATCAATAAGAACATTCTACGAGGAAATCATTCCTTTCTTTCAGAAGATAGTGTTCAACTACAGATAAAAGGCTGATTTTAACACGAACAATATGCATCTAACGAAAAGCGAAATCAATGGTACGTATCATCTGGATATGCTGCAAGTAATTGAAAGTCACTGCAAGTCAGGATTTCCGGTAAAACTTGTACAAACAATGCCACTTTGAGGCAAAAAGTACCTAATGGAACATGTGAATATGGAAAAGTAATCTGTTAAGGTCGTTGCGGGTTTTTTTTTTACAGCGAACAAATAATTGACCTAATCATATGTGGACCGGGTATGAGGATAGTTGTAGGCAAGTGCCAGTTTTGCACATGCGCACATGTGGTTTTCAGGCTGAAACGATTTCAAGGAGTTGCAGTAATTCTGTTCATGAGTGAGTGAGTGAGTTATTACATCCAAATGCTCGTGAGTACAGAAACACGGCATACATACACACTGTAGCGTGTGCGTTAACCCAAAGCGGGGATGCTTATAAAATCCTCGGCTTTTGATGTTTGGATGCAAAAAACCACTTCAGCGAGATTAAACCCGGACCAGATCGATTAAGAGCTGTCATCGCTGGCTTCTAAAGTTGATGTAAAGGCCGGTTAGGAAAGAGAACAAGCGAATCATGTACATCAAGGAACGGAAAGTGGCTGAGGGGGATTCTAGAGACCTTGGACGGCGTATTTATTTATTTTCCGCTGCTGTAAAAATGTGCTTGGCTAAAGACAATAGCAAAGAATAGCAGAGAACTCACAGAGGACGTGGTATGTGTTAAGGCATAACTTACAACTTTCGAGGGAAGCAAATATGTTGATGTTGAACATCTTAGAAAGCCTGCAGCTAAGTAAGATTTCAAAAGATATGGACTTCTTTCTTAATTCTTCTTGTTTTAGCATATCAGTCGGAGAGTACAGATAACGCCACATCACATCACTGAGATTATGGTCTGTGATAGAAGCTTAGAAGTCACTCAGACACTTGATTAGATGCAATGTGAAGTAGGCCTATTTTAAAGATTGACCAATAGAGGAAGATATGTTTAGATTTAATTAAGAAGCTTTTGAAAACTTATCAATACACTACGTTAGACATAGGAGCGCAAGCAACCAGGGACACCAAACCAATGGTGCAGTTCCAAGTTTACTGACGGCGGGAGAAAGGTTCCACGAGTCGTGAAAGACAGGGTTTTCATGAAGGACATTCTAACTTCTCCCATTTTGCCCGACCGATACGACAATGTTTTAAACAGGCGAAAATTTACGACATAATACATATTGGTTTTACAGGAAAGATCCATCTGTTGAAGGTAAAATCATTAGCAAATTTCCATCTGTTATTAAACTGCTTTGATGCGACACCATTGCACATTAGATGAAAGTAGGCACACGTCTTTCTAAGTGTGGAGAGGCGTGCGGTAGCCAGCAAGGTGAGCAAGCAGTTTAGATCAGTTTACTGTCGTGGGAACAATATCTGTAAACTGTAGATGGTAAATCGGTAATTCTGGTTGCTGCGCAGCGTTTTTACCCAGTCCGAATTTCCAAGCAGTCCCCGAGCAGCATTTCCGTGCCTCGTAAAGGTCGTCTCGCCATGCAGGGGATAATGAAGTGCGCGTAGCCGGGTGAACGCGAAGCGCGTAGCTAACCAACCATAGTTAAACACCAACGATCCAATTTAGCTGGAAAAGTCGAAAAAAAAAAGTAGGAAAAAGAGAGCAACTATCGATAGGCACGTGCAATCAGAATTGCTTTATTGTGCGTCTCTCTGAAGTTTGGTTTCTTTTACGGAGATATAACTGTGCTTCATAAAAGACCAAAGGCTTAACTGTCTTATTAATAAATCATGGTTAAGATCGTTGCATGGTGAATACGTTGGATGAATTAAAGCAATTGGAACCTTCAAAGGATTACACGGCTTGAGAAAAAAATCCAGATAAACAAATAAAGAAAAGCTGGATGTATGCTGAAATGAAAATGAAATTTTCAGGGATAACAAACATGGTTTTGTTCTGGCTATGTTGCTTATGGATTTCGTTAAATTCCCGATATAACGCAAACACTGAAGCGGCCACTGCAACGGCGGAAACGCCGTACGTCATCCAAGAAGAACACGCACGGGCTCGTTCCATCAACTCGTGCACGGCGACTAAGAATTGGACATGGTTCGACAAAGATTTGGCTGTCAGTATTGACGGCGAGATCACCCTGGGAGGACTGTTCACGGTACACGAGCGGAGTGAGGAGTGTATCTGTGGACGCGTCCTCCCTGATGGCGGCGTGCAAGCCTTGGAGATGATGTTGTATACTTTGAAGATGATTAACATGGACAAAAACTTCATGCCTGGGTTTACAATCGGGGCTCTGATACGTGACGATTGTGGAAATGACACGTTGGGGTTGGAGCAGTCCGTAGAATTCATTAAAGGTAAGTGAAAACAGCCAAGTCCACGTCTTTTCTTGGTAAAGTTTTCTGCAAGGCCAGATATTTTGAACCCCCGTTTTTTACAACATTTTAAATTATCCAAAAGATGCAGATTAGCTTATTAAAGTTGTCTTAGCTAGCAAAGAAAGACATATATTTGTGCAAGGAATTGCTATATGGAGTTACTGGACTGTCACATTTGTCTCGTTCAAACCAGTTCTCCTGTGGAATGAATTGCTTGAAACATAAAACATTACTGCAGTGGAATTAAATAAGAAGTTTCTCGGTGGATCTCACAAACGAAGTCAATTATCTGAGTGAAAAAGGGAGTAGATGAAAAATAGACGAAAAAATGATTTAAGATGATTAATAGGTCATTCATTTATGAATAAACAAAAAGGGTAAATACACGAATAAATAAATAAATAAAGTAATAAATAAATCAGAGTGAAGGGAAGGACAGACGAAACTTCCAACGCTCATCCTTTACTTATTGAAAATATGCGTTCTGGTGAACTTGGTATAAAGTAATTGTATCAGTTAGGGTTGTTTCAGCGTGCTGTGGTGTCAGGACGGTTCTTCACCAAGATTCTCTTCACATCCATGTAGAAGGCCTGGGATAAGACTGCAATACTGTGCTCCACATGTTATCCTGTGTGGCTACACATGTGCAGATATAGCTTATTAAAATGCTCGAGACAGATTTTATCGATATTTTCATCTCCAGTGGAAAAAACTATTAATAAAGGACTTGAATGCGCATAAATATTTGATTAACATAAACAGTGTGTAGGCTGATTAGTGTACAAAGTGGCCGCGTTAATCAGTTTAAGGACCCTCACTTGCTGATTTGCATAAAGAGGAAATCACTTTTAACCAAACAGATATTCGATACATTTATCATTGTGTTCAAAGCCGATAAAACAACGCAAAGCGTTCTTACTGAATGCATGGGTTGTGTCCTTGCACGTATTTTCCTCTGGTTAAGACTCTGTTAATATTTTAATATTAAGAGGGTCGTTTTTTTAATATTGTAGGTGTCAATCTTGTAAGTGTTTAGCTTTATTGGGAAAATTAAGTTAAATGGACATAACTGCCTAAACAAATCCAATTGTAGTATGTTTCGCGGTTTCTCTAACGCTGCAGCAGTTATCGTTGATGACTTCTATCGTGCAAACTACCTCTTTCTCTCAATTCACCTGTACGCCTCACTAAACGCGTAAAGAGAAGAGAGACGACGCAGTCTCGGCAATCTATTATCTCGACCCCCGTTAACCGTGCTGAACTTGCCGTGTCTCGACGCGTGACGATGGTTGTAGGGGAAACTATTCAAGCTTTAATTCTACGTGTTTGAAAATTTTTATATTCTATATGTCTAATTATCTCTGTTGGACAACCAGTGTAGATTTTGATTCGGTCGAAGTGATAGCGAAGAGGAGGGGTGCATGGGTTTTATACAGAAGTTTATCCTAATGGACGGAGGAGGGATAGTGTCTTTCTATTGATGAGTCTTCCACGGAGTAGAAGATACATTACTCCGAATAGTAGCCGAATAGTGTGTGTGTGTGTGTGTGTGTGTGTGTGTGTGTGATAGAAAAGATGTTTTGGGTGTTCCCTCTTTCTTTCCCCTTCTCCCTAACTTTGTTCCTAGAAAGGCGGGGTCTATCTTTACGACTGTGCATGCAGAGAGGGATCTGCCTGTATACGACTGCCCCGTCCTGCAGCCTTGTTCTGCTTATCGTTGAAGATAGTTAGACTACTTACAGTGTATTTCATGTATTTGTTTGGACAAGAAGAGGCCGGGTCCTGCCTATGATGCTGCCTGCTGCAGCATTGGTACTTAATAACACAGCACTTAATAATGAACCAGCAGCCTGTATGTCTAACCCCAGGGATCGACAAATTATTTTAGTTTATGAAATTTGCTCATAAATCAAACTGGCGCAGGACAGATACATACACTGGCTGCAGTTCACTTAAGGGACCGCCGTGTAGCAACTAAATACTTCCCCTTCCTGCTGTTTATTAAAGAAACGGTGCAATTTGTAACATTGGGACATATTCCCTCTGCAAACCCTCAGTATGCATTTGCCAGATTATCTCATTACTCACCAAACCACACGTTTAGATCTAAGGACCAGTAGTTATTAAAATCTTAATGTGCAAGGCTTAAAACACATTACTTTGTACAGGTGAGCCTCGACTTAGATTTTGACCCACTTAGGTCAAACTGTACCCTATTACTATATGGAGGGCGGACTTTCTGTCACACGGACCCTCAGTTTCGTGACACCGGGAGCTATGTCCCCAAATCGGGAGACTCCAGACGAGATCGGGTGACCAAGTGTGGACTGGTCTGGCCGGGTATCATACATGCTCCCATAATGCCACGTAATAACAGCTTCCATAAATCAAGACATACTTCCCGCTCACGCTTCTCATCCTCCAGAACACTTTAATTTAGTTGGTGAAATCTAATCATAAATCAAACTGGCTCACGACAGACATTAACTGATGAGGCTGACATGCTGTAACCTAAGCACACCCAGGGCACCACCAGGGGCGGAGCCAGGATTATTTGAAGGGGGGGGGGGGGGGTCCGTGGATGTCCCCCTTGGCGTGGGGTTCAGCGGGCCCAATTTTTTTGATATTTTAGAGGGCGAACGGTGCAATTTGGTACGGTTTAGAACATGATTCAGCTAGTCAAAATTCTTATTTCAAGAGGGGACCATTGGTGTGATTTTTTTTAGAAATCGAAGGGGGGTCAATACCCCCCCCCCTAAATCCGCAACTGACCACCACAAATATCGATCAGGACGGCCGTCCATGGAAGAAATTATTTTTTATTTACTTATTTTTTTTAATTGAGCAATTTGCGCCTTCTTACGCAAACCTCGGCACTTCCATTTCGCCTGGTGTGGCGAGTTCTTGCTAGAATTCAGTGAAAATGTGTTCGTGTGTGCGAAATAGAGTATATATACATGTATAATAGTAACAGCACAATAAAATGATGGTTATGTTGTAGTGTTTTCACATTAAAAAGCGGCGATGAGTAGAAAAAGAATGGTTTTGTTGTTACGTTTTTACAGAAGATCTGCTTCCCTGTGCAGTGAAATGTTTTTATCCAGAAGGGAGGAGGCAAGACAGTAATTAGTATGCTAGCAACGTACATTGTACCAGGCACCGTTTTGCTGATGTGATTAGTCTCTTGATTCTTGTAAATAAGAACAATAAGAGAAGAAGTATAAATCTACCACTTAGACATAGTTTGCCGCGCCTCAGGTAAAAAGACTTTCCTGGGGTATCATGGTTTTCTAAAAGTGTTATAGTAATAGAATACACATATTCGAGTGATGTACTTGAATGAAAAATATTTTGTTTTAATTTGCACATCCATAGGTAAAAAATATTACATTAATGAAATATCATGTCTATAGTTCAGTGGCTGAAGAGCTTGCATATATAACAGTATTTCAACTCTCATAAATCCTTATTTCTCCTCACTTCCAAATTATCCGATATTTATGTTGTTTGCCAAAAGGTTAATGAGCAACCACCTGGTCGACAGTATTGGAGATTTAGCGTACTGCACATAATTTGTGAGAGTTCATCTCGAAAACGGTTTTCTCGCTAGTCGAAAATTTCATAGTGTGGGCATGAAAAAAAATACATATTTAATATCCGCCAACACACAAGAACAATAGACCTGCGTTTGATGGTTTTGTTTGTATATTGTAATTTACTACATCAGAAACTTACTTGATAACTGACTGTGCCATGGCTTGCGTTCAATACCAGGTACACCTGGGTCACGTGATTAGAAAACAGGCCTACATGCACATGTTTATAATTTTCAATAGGTATTAAAAATTATCATTCCAAAATGAAATGGAATAATCTTTTTGCTATTTATCTGAATGGTTTACCCCGTTTCCTACATACCTGCAACGCATTCTTTCCACTCCGAGCATTTTTTTTTTTGGACAAGCGAAGTTGAAAATCAGCTTAGATTTGAAGTCTGTGAAAGCATTTCTTCGTATCTTCGTAAGTGGACTGTTACTGTCTCCATTGCTCCAGGAATACTAACATCATATGCTAGTCAAAGGCGTTTTGTACATGTTTAATTACTAATTTTAACAATCACAATTGGGAAATAAGAATAAAATTGGATATCAAAAGCTTACTATTATCCAGGTACCATGAACTTCATGGGATCTACATGTAGCCCCTAAATATTTATTTATTGAAGTGTAGCCAATCTCACACACTTAAAGAGAAAGAATGCACAGGCACGATAACTGAACCCTTGCAGGAATTTGATCAATAGGACTTAGTTTAGAGTGTCAATCAAGATTTTTTCTGAAGATGAAATCAATTTTATCTTGATAATTTCATGTCGGCTGGAATCCATTGTCCATTGGAGCTGAGTTGAAAAACGAGAAAAGAGAAAGGGGAAAAGGGAAAAGCAGTCTGTGTGTTAACCCTCAAGTGACCGAGTGGGGTCATTTACGACCCCAGCCATATGATTTAATGTGCCATCTCTTTATTTTTTATTCGAATTTTCTTTCCTTGCATGAGTTTGTCAGTCTACTAATCCTATACACTTTCACAGTTTTTTGTAGGGATCAACCAATTAGTGTGGCGTATACATCAAAAACTCTTGTGGGGTCATTTATGACCCCAAAGAGAAGCATTGGTTTTTACATATTAGTTTTTAAATTTTATTCAAATGTTTTGCCCAAGCAACACTGACAGGAAAATGTCACATGCATGTGCTTCATGCAACCAGCCAGTGTGCCCAAAACATAGGCACAAATAAGTGGTTTGTGAAGATTATGCTTGAAGTGTTACTAATAGTGCATCGCTGAATCTAATTTCAGTAGCTTTGTTGGAACTTGTTCTCATAACTGGGTCTCTCATTTTGACGGTTACAATTTTCGGGTATTTCTGAAATCTAAATAATTCTGTCGATATCATATTATACATATATTAACAAATTGTTTGTGTGGATTTTGTTTTATACACAGCTGTGGTAGTAGGTTGATTGAATGTGTTCTGAGTAGTATGACTTCCTTACCAGCATTTGGACATTCCCTACTCAGCAAGCCAGCTAATTATTCTTATTGAAGTTAGCAGGATGTTATCTCAACATAAATCAAAATATTTTTACTCAAAGTAAATTTGTAATGTACTTTTTTCATTTAGAGTGGCAAATAAAAAGAGAAATATTTCTCCAGGTTGAATCTCTCTGTATGTCTGAACAGTATTTGTAGACATTCCCTTACTATCCAGCCCTGGAAATATGAACATAACCGCTCGTGCCTCTTTCTCTCCAAAAGTGTCGTGTAATGTTCGGACATACGTACGACGTAGTCAAAATACCTTGAACTTCCTTACCTTGTTGTGCACGATATGTTGCAATGAAAAGGTCGCAGAAATAAACCTGTTGCACTATGCATGTATGCTTAAGGCTGCTTACAGTGTATATGTTATAATGCGTGCAGTGTAGATGTTATAATGTGCATAGTGTAGATGTTATGATGCTCACAGTGTATGTTATAATACGTGCAGTGTAGATGTTACAATGCGCATAGAGTATATGTTATAATGCGTGCAATGTATATGTTATAATGTGCATAGGGTAGATGTTATGATGCTCACAGTGTGTTATAATACGTGCGCATTATAACATATGTTATAATGCGCACAGTGTATATGTTATAATGCGCATAGTGTATATGTTATAATGCGTGCGATGCATATGTTATAATGTGCATAGTGTAGATGTTATGATGCTCACAGTGTGTTATAATACGTGCAGTGTAGATGTTACAATGCGCATACAGTATGTGTTATAATGCGCACAATGTAGATGTTGTATAATGTGCATAGTGTATGTGTTATAATGCGTGAAGAGTATATGTTATAATGCGCACAGTGTAGATGTTATAATGCGCATAGTGTATATGTTATAATGCGTGCAATGTATATATTATAATGCGCACAGTGTAGATGTTATGATGCTCAGTGTATGTTATAATGCGCACAGTGTAGATGTTATAATGCGTGTAGTTTATATGTTATAATGCGTACAGTATAGATGGAAAAGGTTATAACCCACGTTCCTTCTCAGGGTTTACACATCATTCAAATGCAAAACACCTCTTCTCGGCAACATGTCGGAAAGTTTTGAGATAACCAAAGAGCATGCCCAGTCTATTATAAAAAACATACAACAACACGGGTGAGGCGAGGGCAGTTCAATTCACTTGTATATAACCTGTCAATCTCCACTCTGGTATTTATCAGCTCGCCAATCTCTCCCTCTTGGCATCTTAAACACATGCTTCTTCTCGCTCCAAGTCTCCCATTAGTTGTTATCTGTTCATCTTATAACAGGGATGGAGCTTGGCTCGCTGGGGGATGCCACACCGCCATTACCACATTACTGAGAGGTGCTGAAGCAGCTTGATGCACAATTTCAGGGGATTTCAGAAAGAAATTAGCTATCGATTGTATACTGTGATGATAACGTTTTTCCACTTGTCTTAAACTAAAAATGAGTGCAACTATTGCTCATTTATGGCTGATATAAGGAATATAAGAAACTTCTAACGAGGAGCACCGTTTGTTTTCCTCAAAAGGATAATTCATGAGACATGCGTTGCGTATTTTCAGCTTTGTTTTTGAATAGGTAGCCATGAGAATTATTTGCATTTAAACCTTGAACTAATATATTGTACTTAATTAAGTAAATTTGTAAATTAGCAACATGGATGACCTTTACAAGATGGAGGAAAACGAAATTTTTCAGCAACTGATACATGGAGGCTACCAGTGATTATGTTGGATCGAAACCTATGATGATAGTTTTTTGTCATGGATGAACGTATTCATTAAGAATGAACCATATGGTAAAATTTAGACACACTATAAGCTGCCATGGGGATGTCCATGTGAAACATATACATCACATACATTAACTGAATTTGAGAGTTGCAAAAAAGACTTAAGTGACCATATATACAAACACCATACCGGTCTCAATGTTGTTACAGGCCCAGACATGCGCAGTAGCACTGGCTGTGGCTGTGTGCCCAACTCTCAGGAGGATAATACACCGGAAGATTTGACTTCTTCACAACCCTGATAGATCCTAGGGGAGCTGTACCCTTTCCATTCCTATACGGTTCATTTATAAGTGAACGTAAAGTGACACCATTCTGCCTCATTAATTCAGCTGAACCATTGCTATTTCTACTGGGTACCTCAGAATGATTGTTGGATACTTCGTTTTCTTTTAGGTCAGGCAAATGTATGGTTAAATTTCACCAAAATATTGTTATATAGCAAAGGTTTGTATGTTGCCAAATTTTTACTTGTTTAAATCTTCGATGTCTTAATTCACTTTGAATTCTAAATAATTTCATCACAACCATTGTGGCAAGAGCATCTTTGAGAATCAATGAATTCAAGTGAAGTTGACTTTGGTCGTTAAGAAATCTTTGATCTGTTGCTTGGAACTATTTTTCACCAATCCCTCCCCCCTCCAGCAGTCTTGAGTTATCATTTCTCCTATGGAGTTGTAGATTGACATTAATGAAGTCGATAACGCGGTTATGATAACTGTGCGATTTGTGTTATCACATAATCTTGAGAGACAATTATCTGTGACATAATAAGAAAAAGTCTGCCATCGTCTCGACACTTCAGTGCCGTAATGAACTTCGTGCTCGCACGCGAGACAAATACGAAAAGCAATTATCCCCGTTTCTTTCCCAAAAAGACCCCCATCACGGAGTCTCGCCTCGTTGCCTAACATGATCGAATTTGAGATAAAAAATGATATTTCAGAAAATCGAAGAATAACGAGATTTCTAATATGTATGCCCTGGATTGCGGAGAAACATTCGGCGGCGCTGCTTAAAGTTTCCTCGGCAGTCATTTTGTTTTAATCAAGTGAGGACATCTTCCTCTGACCTTCTCCGCTATGACTGGCTAGTAAAACACGTGTACAGTTAGATTTACGTAAAGAAGGAAAACAGTTGGAAGTTATTCTATATTAAGCGTCGGTTTCCTTTAAATAGCTTACTATAGCTTTTGCCACGTGTCTGTCTCGTTTTCTCATTTTCTCGACGGTTATGATCTTGTTTGGGTTTGGCAATAGGATTCAAAGTAACTCCATGTAACCTGCAAAAGACCCTCACCATTTTCATCACACCCCCACATGATTGATGACAGAGAATTTCTTCATCACTTTTTTAAGTAAATGCGATATTTTCTTCATCATTGTTTTGTATTACTGCGAGAGATAGTACTAAATGAAATATGAAAACCTCATGACGTTGTCATGAAACTACCAAAAAAAGAATAAAACACTTGAATATGTCACACAGCACATCATCACTGGCGCTGATGTAAATGTCGAGCCGGTCACCACTCCAGGCTTGTTATTTCATCACACCTTGTCAGGAAATTAAGCATAGCACATTTATTTATAGATCTCTTAAAAAAAGGTAAAAAATAACCCCTAGAAAATTGAGTATGAATTGAGTACGAAATTAAATATCTTCCTAACCCCGAGTAATCCGTCTAGTGTGGGTGTGTGTGTGTGTGTGTGTGTGTGTGTGTTAGACATATTAGTACAATATTTTGAAATCTAAACATAGACGAGCAAATGTTTAACTTAAAGGCTGCTAATTTTCCTACAGATAAACAGTTATAAATGTCAGTATTATAGACAGATATACGTTTTTATGCAAGGTGGTGCGGTGCGCCACAACCCTCTCGGCCACAACGAGACACTCGGCTATGAATATCATGCTCTTTACCAAGAGGTTAAGTAACATTGATAAACACACGAAGAAGTACGGAGAATGTCAGTTTGCTGTATGGGGAATAAACCTGATGCCAGCCAGGGGGTACCAGTGAATAGTTTATATACGTTATTGTGTTCCTGACACAACTGTCGTAACTGAAGATGTGGCATTTCTTTAAATGTGCCTTTATGGAAACGGTGTCACAATGCCTCAGTTGATATGATTTAAAAGTCTACATTTTACTTAAGACCCTTGCCTTCCAATTACCTTCCTGGCTACAACACTATACTACCTGCCCAGTGTCTGTCGTCAAACATTTCTTTTCGATGTAGAAAAGACTTACAATTAAAATTGCACAATATCTGACCAAAACCAAGTAAAAGGAACCGGCACAGAGAACTTGTGTGTATAGATTCTCACCCATCCGTTTCAGTGCTTTAGAATTTGTTTTGTCCATCAAATGGCCTTAATCGCAAATCATACAGTGGGTATACTATTACATTAGATAATGTGTTGTTGCTTACTTGACATGTCAATATACAGGGTTACCACTTAATATGGAATATTATTTTTGGGCGAGTAAATTTTCTACAAAATATTTAATTTCTTTCTAACTACTTTAAATCCAAAGCTGAGGTGTCACTCCATGTGTAGCCAGGTGTGTTACCTAATTACTACACAACTCTTGAAACAATTGATGCATGCAGTTGCATGTTCTGTGGTCAGAAATGTGAGGGGTGGCCTTTGCGGCAATTTCTGCCCTTGTATAAAAACGCATGGGTTTGATCAATCTTTGGAGTGCGTTTAGAGAAGCAACAAAGGGATCGCTCTGAAACTTGACAGGTACCTTAGTGAAGATATGATTCGACAGCTAAGCAACGCAGCTTACTATGGGATTCTTGCTCTCAGAGAAAATGGCCAGAAACAGACAGCCATTGCCAGGTAATTCAACATTTATCAGGAACCGTTTGTGAAGTCCTCCAAAGAAATGCTGCAACAGGGGCACCTACTCCAATACCTCGACCAGGGTGTCCGCGTATCACACCAAGAAGACAGGATCGCCTTCTCCTTAGAGGACGCCGTGCTGGTCGTACAAAGACAACCAGTGTCCTCAGAAAAGAGAGGCAGAATGTCATACAAACGCCCGTTTCAAGGTCCCTCGTGAACAAGAGATTACTGGAAGCCGGTTATTTTGCACGAAAGCCAGTAGGGAAACCACTGTTAACAGCAGGTCATATACAGCGACGTCTGCAATGGGCTGGGGACCACGTGCGTTTGGAGCCAAACCACTGGAATCACGTCGTTTTCAGTGATGAGGCCAGGTATGGATTTTTTAGGGTTGATGGTCGAATCCGTGTCCACCGACGTGTACGAGGGACATAAAACGATGATTGTGTACTGCCTAGGGTGCAAGCAGGGGATGGTAACGTCTCTGTTTGGGGAGCATTTCATGTCGGTGCCCAGAACCAGTTGGTTTTTCTAGGAGGCAACCTCATCCAGGATTCTTACATAGACATTCTACAGCAAACAATGCTTCGATTGGTAAGAGTCATCTTCAGGAACACCTTTGTGTACCAAGACGACTGCGCAACTCCACATCGAGGCCGCAGAATCACTGGTTTTCTTCAAAACCAACGAGTTCAGCAACTGCCCTGGCCTGCAAACTCTCCAGATATGAACCCAATTGAAAATCTTTGGGCGGAAGTAACTCACATAATTAATAGCTATGGTCATCGGTCGGTAAATAGTGATGAACTGCGACAGGCAAATATCACTGCGTTGAATGATATCCCCATCCAAACCTCTAAAAAACGTGTCACAGGGTATGCCATGTAGGATGAGGGCGCTGCAAGTGGCTGCTTCAGGTCATACCCGCAATTACTGACTTTTCATGATTTACTGTAGTGAGATCTTTGACTGTGTAACATATCACTGTCTGGAGGCTATCATTTTCTTTAATATCTTATCTTAAAGTTTATACTGACATCAAACTGTTGATATGGTTTTCTGGGGGTGTCCCTTTCTTTTGGATGGCATCTTATGTCAGATTTGATATTATTGACCAAAATATCTCACAACAGAAGACTGGATGTTTTTATCACTCAGTGGCATACTTTTTTAATGACTCAAGCCAAAAAAAAAAAATTAATCTGCACTCAAAAATAACAATGATAAAAAATATTCCATATTAAGTAGCAACCCTGTATGTACATGTAACCGCGACTATGTCTGCCTACGTGTATGTATACTGAAAGAAGTTAGGGAACATCCCCTTTTAAGATGCCAAAGTTTCAACCACGCCTGCTGCTGTCAAAATTTAGCAATTCTGAGACAATCATCATTCTGTATTGGATGAAATTTCTTCTTTAATTGTGTTGCAAAAAAAAAAAAATGCACTCATTAAAATTAATAATTATGATTATTTTATGGGGTAAAATACATTAAAATTGGGTAAAATTAAGTGATAATAATAATGGTGATCTGTCCAGGTTATACTACATGAATAAAATCCCGATTCAGTTGTCATTCTTCTGTGGGATAGGCCCATGGAGACATTCTACAAGTTGACAATGATATCAACGTGCAAGAGTTGCTAAAGATTTCCTTTTGCAGTGGAACATCTACAGAATGAACTTGTCTGCCTATTGCACCCTTATGAAACCTCTTAGAGCTATGGTTTTATCACAAGATCGAGAGGCATGGCGATCCATGACAGCCAACCTGCTGAGACAGAATGGCACCCAATGATGATGGTGATAATGATGATCTATAAGTGTAAAGATGTACGTACACGTGATGGAACAGTCGACGGGCAAGAGATTGGGGAATCGCTGGGGTCTGGGCCATCCCCAAGCACTGGGAATGAAATGTAGACATTTCAGGCCAAACAGGTCCTTTGTCAGCCTCAGCCCACCCTGCGCCAAGGCTTGACAGCATGGGGTCACAGTTATGCACAATGAGTACGAAATTTTGACCGTCCGTGAGATCTTGTTCATCTCAACTAGTCGGGTTTTTGTGTTTTGACCAAAATGATTTAAAAAATCACCAGAAATACCAACTTCAAGAAAATGGCCTGTTTCACGTGAAATGGGATGTGGCTTTCGCTTTAGACTGGCAGTTACATATGCTATTCTAATATCAACAGGCTAGCATTTGTTGTTTTCGAGTAGAGATCAAAATGTGACTTCAGTTTCGATCGAAATAAACCCCAACTACAGGCTTTGGTTTTGGGTAAATAGGGCTATCTTTACTCAAGTACCTGCTCATATAATAATATAGGAGATGATCCTAATGGTTCTCTCATACCAGAGGTTTACATTATATACATGTATTACTCCTCGTTGAAAAGGTCTCTCTGCTATTTATGATGCAAACATAAAAAGCAATGTTCACGGGGTAGTTGGTAATGACTTGTTAACTGTAATCAAGGTTGTCAGGGTAGGTGTACCTACATGTGGTATGGCTCTGTAAGGTTTATACTTACACTGTAATCTAAGTTGTCAGTATATAGGTTTACCTATTTGTGGTATGGCTCTGTTAGGTTTATACTAACACTGTAATCAAGGTTGTCAGGGTAGGTGTACCTACATGTGGTATGGCTCTGTAAGGTTTATGCTACAAATGTTATCTAGGTTGTCAGTATATAGGTTTACCATCTTGAGGTATGACTCTGTTGGGTTTATACTAACACTGTAATCAAGATTGTGAGGGTAGGTGTACCTACATGTGGTATGGCTCTGTTAGGTTTATACTAACACTGTAATCAAAGTTGTCAGTATATAGGTGTACCTACATGTGGTATGGTTCTGTTAGGTTTATACTAACACCGTAATCTAAGTTGTCAGTATATAGGTGTATCTACATGTGGTATGGCCCTGTTGGGTTTATACTAACACTGAAATCTAGGTTGTCAGTATATAGGTGTATCTACATGTGGTATGGCTCTGTTGGGTAAATACTAGCACTGTAATCAAAGTTGTCAGTATATATGTGTATCTACATGTGGTATGGCTCTGTTAGGTTTATACTAACACTGTAATCTAAGTTGTCAGTATATAGGTGTATCTACATGTGGTATGGCTCTGTTGGGTTTATGCTAACACTGTAATCTATGTTGTCAGTATATAGGTGTATCTACATGTGGTATGGCCCTGTTGGTTGTATACTAACACTGTAATCTAGGTTGTCAGTATATAGGTGTATCTACATGTGGTGTGGCTCTGTTGGGTTTATTCTAACACTGTTATCTAGGCTGTCATGCTTGTTGGCACATTTGTCTTAAAATAAGCTGTCACAAGGTGCTTGTTCCGCCCTGTAGAAAGTTTATTAGGGGAGGTGTAACGGTGTAGATTTGTTAATTAAATGGGTAGAGGGTTTGGGGTCATTTAATCCGTATATAATGAACAAAAAACCCTCTTTTAAGGTACACCTGATATCTGAGGCCTGAGGCTAACTCCTAATTAACATTGGCTTAAGAGCAAGGTGTTCAAGTAAACTGGGTTGTCTTTTTGACTGACTACGGGCATGGAGCTGACATAAACTTTCGAAATATATGCGTTTTAAGCTGTACCCCTTCACTTTTGCTTTTGTATTGTGTGTTTGTCTTCATCTCAACAGTATTGAAACTACGAGAACAATAAAATGACTTAATATGGTTTAATTTATTTCATAGTTGTGTATGGACACCCCCTCTCGACAAAAAGTAGCCGATATAACGTTTTCATTTCGATTTTGCGTTTTGGCTGTCAGTTTCGATTTCTTAAAAGCGAGGCAATGAGTGTGAACAATGAGTGCGTGAAGTTTTTTTAGATACAAGTTTTAAAAAAAAATTTAAAAAATGCATTTATCTAAAAAAGCTTCAGCTATAAAGGATATAAATCATAAACTGAAGAAAGTCTCTTTGTCAGGTCTATTAAATGCCTTAAATAATATTGGGTAGGATAAATGATAGCCTTTATTACCCCGAAGCTGTTTGAGCTACCTAGTTTCATAACGCATGCGTAGAAAAGTTGCGCTGTATGACACAGGATAGGTGTACACGTGCCTGAGTGAGGAAGATAGCAGTTGACATGAGATTCCTGTTTTTTTAACGTTGCCATAATGTAACTTTATAGCATTGCTATGTTAGAGAGATAAACATGAAATTAATGTGCTATAGGTTTTAACGTTTGCTATGTTACCTCTTAATGCCATGCAGGTGTTTGAAGGAAAAAGACAAGTTAATGCATCATACATGTACGGCTACCTTCTGACAATGGACTTAAATGGACATGGTTTACCACAGATTAACTACATCATTACATATTTCCCCCGTGTTACCGTATTACAGCTGATGTATGCGTTGTAACGGTCGTAACAATTGCTCTTAATGGAAACAAATGAGACAAGCGTCAATCCCGGTCCACTGCGTTAACCTGCATTACTGTATACATAGTCACAATCACTTCTGTTTGAAAGATTTTTGAATAATATGTTGTTGAACGCTCGGTGGAACGCCGTACTAAATATTTGGCACACAATTCTCAGCGGCATAATGCTACCACATCAGTTGATATAAAAAGACAGTTGATACAACCTAAACCCCATTGTCGTATTTACATACTGTGCACATGTTCAGCTGATAGGCGCCATACTGGTGGAGATCTTACATGTACCTCTAATAAACGGAGCTTGGAGCATGAAAATGAAACGAGATTTTAAGATGAAATTTTGCGTAAATGTCCACACGCACGCAGTATCGTGTGCTATGGTGATAAACCTATTTCTTTCTGAAGCTTAGTGAAAGGTCTTTCAGGAGTTCTGGTTTACTACCGAAGGCTGTGAGTGGCGCACTAGTGTGTGTGTGTGTGTGTGTGTGTGTGTGTGTGAGTGAATGTGCGCTTATTTTACAGCGGACTCCGTAGTTGTTTATGAACGCAGCAGGAGAGCTGGCCGCTGGCAACCGTCTCCCGTCGGAGGGACTCTATGGGCAAGGGGGGAGGGGGGCTCACACGTTTTTTACTTACAGTAAAAGCACATAATGCATGCCTTGTAGAACGTATTTAAGGAAGAGTAGTACCATCTTGTCCTCCAGCTTGACACAGTTTTGAAACCCGCGGTTAAGTGAAGGTTCAGTGGTTTTTTTCTCTCGTCAGATTGTTAAAGAGTTGCCTAGTGTCAGAAAGAGGACCAAAAATATCCTTTACCCCAGAACTTTCACTTAAGATTACTTTTTCGCTCGGAAATTTTACACAGGGACCCTTTTAGTTAAATAGCTGATACGATATGTGAACTACGACTTAAATTTCACGCTTAGCTTTGAGAAACACAACACTAGTTTCAGTAAATGTCACGAGTGGCTACCCCACACAGGTTCTGTTGTTTGTTTTAAGGCAATGTTATGGCATGTTCTTGTTTACGGCTTCATCTCACTGGAATGTGAACCTCTGCCTTCTACACCCAGAGAGCATATGGTGCCATTAACGTCAGCAAGCTGCGTTCCTTGTTCAAAAGAAATTCGTTTCAGGTTTTATTTACTAGATTATCTAATCCATTCTGGTGTGTATTGCTCACGTTTGGGATCTAGTAGGATCTGAGTATTTATCAATACATCTGAATATAATTCAGTCAGCTGCTATTAAGATAAACAGATAAATTTGGCATTTTGTCATGATCTATCTGAGACCGCACACAAAACCACACATGGCGTGTCTTTATTATTGGAACAGTGACACTTGAATCGACACACGTATGGTACACAACTATACAGTCTTATTTCCTTTTCCTACTGATATTTATTTCCCATTACTAAGTTGTGCAATGATCCGTAGCTCTCTCTCTCTCTCTCTCTCTCTGTATGTGTGTGTTTGGTTTAAAGCGTATATATTTCGAAATGTTTAATTACTTTGCAAGGTACATTAAAATGCCATACAAAGTACGCACTGCAATCTACATCTGTTCCATTTTCCCCAAAACATATTCAAATGCACCGTTTATAATCTGAACCTCGTAACAACATTAACGGCGATAAAGATTACACTCTAGCGCTGTAGTCCTGGCTATTTAGGATGAAACACATTTTGATATTCCCTATGGACATAACAACTGATAACACTGTGTTAGACACATTATATCAGGTACACAGAACGTCAAGTCCAACTAAGTATAGCTTAACCGTTTTAGTGCTACATGTGCTTAAAATCGTTCTCGACTCCTGAATAATTGTTAGATTTATATTGCCTGGTAAACTTGGTCTGTTCTTCTTGAACCAACTGCCAATAGTCCTACACTTCATGTTAGAGCAATT
The DNA here is from genome assembly GCF_051362555.1 of Lingula anatina. Taxonomy (NCBI): domain Eukaryota; kingdom Metazoa; phylum Brachiopoda; class Lingulata; order Lingulida; family Lingulidae; genus Lingula; species Lingula anatina. The sequence goes on from NC_141775.1 coordinate 14,687,241, forward strand.
AACTGAGAAGTTCTCGACCTCAAGGTACAGCATCATGAATCTATGCATTATTGGCATTGGAACCTCGTGTAAGAAAAACTGCTGGAGGTCGCCAAATGGCGCCTGTTCAGACAAGGAGGTGTCTGCTGTCCGTAAACATCAGTGTCTCCTGAGGTCTGTAGACATGGTCCAGTGAACCACCTTATGCTCTAACTGCCATTGTTTGACAGTAGGTATGAGATATCGGTGCGTAAAATATGCCCGGTAGAGATTGCCTTGAAAAAAGAATCACATTATCTTCACAACTGGTGCATGAATACCCCCCGACGTCATTGAAAAGAAAAAAGCTACATGAAGCCAGCTGCAGAGTCTTTGTTGCAACTGGAGTCGTGACCAGAACATTAAGAGAACATGGAAATGTTCAGGATTGCCTGTCTTGGTCTGCCTGCAACGAACTTTGTTTCATGCACAGACACAATCATCATATTTACATTTTCACCAGGTGCTATTGGAACACAATATTTCAACACATGTTTTATCTTTCTATATTTATTTGTTCATAAGGCCACGCTTTTTTATTTTTATGGATGACATCCTCTGGGGACCCCAAAATCGGTGCGAGCGGTGCAAAAAAAAAAAAAAAAAAAAAAAACAGTCCAAAAAAAAAAAAAAACTGCTTAAGAAAAGGTATGTTTTCAGTACACAGCTGGAAACACTAATTTACCACAGAAACACGTATCAAACTAACAACATGTCTTTATCCATGCTCTCAAAATATTAAAGCATTGTTAATAGGGACTACTTCGTAGAAAGGTAAAAAGTCATGAATATATATATGCTGCATATTACCAAATCTATTTAAGGTTATTTCATGCATTCTGTTGGTATAGCAATCAATAAAACAAATATCAAATAAACAGCGTGTCTTTATTTGTACTCTCAGAAAATTTAAGCATTGTGAACACTTCACAGAATTGTTAAAGAATGAAGCAAAGATAGGCCTATGCTTCCTACTACCAAATCTAAAAAAGGTAATGTCGGTCGATGCCATTTTGTCTACTTCGACTCACACGTAGCAGCCAACTATCGGGTGGCCTGTCCGACCTTCAGTCCACCAAATACCACGACGCTCTTGTCGACCCTTTCTTCACTACAAAAAAAAACCTGGTAGGCCTAAGCCTATGTGCTGCTTTGGACAGATTGTCACTGAAATTTTCCGGGCGATGATCGCTGGCCGCGGCCAGCCTTTCGTATAATTGTAAAAAGGTGATATCTCCATGTCCAATATCAATGGCAAACCAATCCAAAACGACGGCCCCCGTTCTCTTTATGACTTTAATTGTCGTGTATTTTGAAATTAATGCTAGAGATGAATTTGACGGCAAAGCGGCCATATTTCCACGTGGTGAAAATACGCATGCGCAGAAAGCTCATTTTCCGCACTCGGAACTACTCGGATGTCTCCGCAGGCGCCAATGACAGCATGGAGCTTGCGGAATTAGCCGAGGATTGCCGATTGCATTTTCCCGCAAATTCAATAACGACGTTCGCGACAACCGACTTCCTTGGAGGGGGGGGGGATTTTTTTTTTTTTTTGGAGAACGGACGAAAATCGGTGCGCGCGCAGGATGTCATCCATAAAATTAAAAAAGTGTGGCCTAAGTGTGGGACAGGATGAAGAAAAGCCTGTTATCTAGGGATGGACATGGGAGCTTTTGGGTGGTTTCTAAGTTAACCAAAGTAACCCGCTTCAAAACAAAATTCAGTTTAAAATTCTAGTATCAGCCCACTTAAATGAAAATACATTCATATGGCACATTAATTGACATCAAATACAGTATAAATGGTCAGATTTATGACCGCCTTTAAATTATTTATCTTGTGAAAGCACATGACACCCGTTGGTCATGTGAACAACAGTCACGATGAACACTCGACCCAGCAGATAAAACTTCCCCTTATTTCAAAAACAGCTTTCACATCAAATCGATCTGATTGTATTCACAAAGTGTATTACAGAAATCCAGCATGTCGTAGGTGCCTATTGACGTAGTCCGTGATATACTAAGGCATACACCTAACTAAAACATCTTACTCAGTTTCTCATAATCCGGAGTATGTAGTATAAACCACAGACCTGCTGGTCTAGTGTACTTTCTCCTCTTTTTAAGTCATAGCCAACTAACGTAAGTTACGTGTGTTATTTGGTGGGGAGATGAAGCCATCTAAATGTCACCCAGTCTTTGCACCACGGGGGTAAGCTTTGAATACTGCTATCTCGGCACTATAAATAATGTTTACACTTCCAAAGGTAGTACCATTTAAATGCCATACTGCTTTGAACATTAAATTATTTCACCAGCTGTGTTCTTCGTCGGTGATTTTCTTTTAACACACTGGATTTATTATTCATTTTATAATTAGGCATGTCTACGGGTAAATATCCCCCTATACAAGGTCACCCAAGGTGTTCTAGTAAATCTCGTTCAGTGATTAAGATACGGAGCAGACATGAGACTGTTAGACAAAATATCAGAGGGGAAACTTATAATTAAAAAAAGAAATAACTATATAATTTGTTCAAGTATTCTAAATTCTGTGTGAAACGAGCTGATCTACCATGTATACGTGTGCTGCGCACTTCTAAATGTATAGATACATGGAACGTGAGAGGTGATCTTGTCTGGTGCTAAGCGCGGCGAAAAAAAGGGGAGAAAATTTTGTATGATATGGCTTGTGGTTCTAATCCATATATATAGTCATAATTAGTCATCTTTCTGGGTTGTTTAGCTTTGTGACAAGGATTGGCATTGTTTGTTTTTATTGTTAATAAAAGTTTCAATATGTTTAAAAACTAAAAATTTGTTAACGTAAATTTGTTAAAAACGTAAATATATAAGCAGAATACAAATAGCGTATGGGTAGCGTATTTGAACCGTATAACTTGTGTAAGAATGTGTATGAGTACGACCACAAGCGACATTGTAAATGAAGCGTATATCAACGTATGAGTATGTATATATGTTGGTGTACAAGTACCGCAAATGAGCATATATGCATGAGTACCGCACGTACGCATATGAGTAACATATAGTTTCGCATGAATAGCGTAGCGGTTGTTCTGTTTTGTTGTTCTGTTTTGTTGACTACCAACTGGATCAGATCCAACAGGTGTTAGAAACAGCTACTTCCATCCTCTCTATCTGGAGCAGCTGTGTGGAAATGGAGCTGTTAATCTATACCACAGATGACAAAACGCAGTGGATACTTTTTCCATTCCTCAGATAAACGCTAAATGCGTTTAGCCTCAGCTTATAGACGCATAGGAAACGCCAGACATACGTTTACATCGTTAGAGATACGTTTAAATTACGTTACCTATACGCTAGGCATACGTTAGCGTTACCGACTTAAACCAGTTTTTGCCCGTGTACTCGAAACCTATATGACGTTATTCTCACAAAACAAGTAAAACGAAATAGAGCGTAGCGTTTTACCGATAAAAATAAGGGTGAAATCAGCTTGGGTTACGATAATCCTTCTTCTTTATGAGGGGGAGGGGTTATTTTACGCTTAAGGGCTTGATCTAAAGTCTCACGCAGACTTACTTAATCATAGTAAATGTCACGTCCCTCTGATGTGGAAGAGGATCTCCCTGGGTTCCATGTTAACACCCCAGATAAGCACTTCATTAACATCAGCAGTGTCCTCCTCTATCACTGCAGTCATCAGTCATCATAGGGACACCTGGGCACGGGACGAGAAAAGTAAGTTTTCCTGTACACGCGGTATTTGTCTGAGATTCCCTCATGTCTTCACCATTCAAAATAAATGCCTTTTCAACGTGATTCTTGGGTTTCTCTTTTAGAGATTTCTCTTACATGTATATAGCTGGGCGTCATATAAAACCACCCTTAAGATGTTTCAAGGGACAAGCCGAGTAAAGAAATGAAGAAAAAATTAAATTTTAAAGTTTTCAAAATAGTTTATAAAAGTGCTGAAGTTGTCGATGAAAGGTTTGTTCTTTTATTATAAATTGAATATGACTATATAAGAGAAGTTTTACTTATAAGTATGGAATATTCATTACCGGCAAGAATTTCTTTATGAAGCATGTGATATACTTGTTTTGGTATGTGTCACAATATGTTTGACTAGTAAAGCAAACTGTGTGTGAGTTTGTGTGCGTCCATCAGGTGTTGCTCGTGTGTGCACGTGTGTGAGTGTGGGTATATACGCGTGTGCTCGCACGCCTGTGTACGATGTGGTATGTATGATGATGGTGATATACAGACATTCTGACAGCTTTGTAATAAAGCAAATCAGCAGGTTAGGTGACTTTTGAAATTTGGAGGAGCTACAGTTCTGCTCACTGATAACAATGGCAGGGATGGAGGGAGGGAGCGAACGGACGAGGAATAAACAAATAAAGACACAAACAGTACTATGTTTATGAGAAAACATGAGCTCGATCTTTTTGGACTTATGCTTTGTCTGAGTTAAAATCCAATAAATTATCTGCTGTTATCATAAATGTGAATGACGTGATCAATACTAACTGGATTAGGCTGCAGAGCATTAACGAGGTTTTCCCAATGTTTTTTACCTCGGGGGGCTTTGGGGCAGCAGATTCGCATTCCAATCTTTATAAAAAATACGTTCTTTTTACTCACCGTCTTAAGGAGATGATCATACAAAATGATTGTCGTTTTTAGTCTTTTGTCTGTATTTAAAGCCGACAAAAAGTTAAACGAAGCGATATAAGAGTTTTAAAAGGCCATCTGTCATGTCAACAATTTCTATATGATCCTGATAGCCACGTTTTAACTAGTTTTATTTCACTGACATTTAGATCATAAGATTTCCGTTCGTTATTGCTTCATTCCTGGTGCGAGTTATCAATTCACCTTGAGTTGCAGTATGAAGAGGCTTGGGCACACACACGTGATCAACTAATAGTACGTGTGCATGCTACAGCACCTGAAAAATCTAGGTGTCCATACTGATCACCCCACCCACATATACAAACGATATATATCAACACACACACACACACACACACACACACACACAGAGAGAGAGAGAGAGAGAGAGAGAGAGAGAGAGAGAGAGAGAGACATCCAATTTTCGAGTAAGATATATATAACAAGCATTTTCAAAAGGAAAACGCACAAATCGAGTTAGCCTGAATAAGGAAAATAATTGGATTACTGACCGGGCAGCTTGTCCACATGGGAAAGTAGCCTATGGGAAATTGATGAATTGATATATTTAGGAAAGATAAAGGTTATAATTAGATGTCTTATTAGCAGATAGTTTATGGCGGTTTTCTCAGTTAATATGTGGAGTTACTAGGAAGACGTACATTGACAGGACGAGAATTAATCCCGATCTCCGGCACGAAGACGCTTGCGGATGACGTTAAAGCGCTACAAATTGATTGATGTGAATGGCCATTGTATGGCAGTCTACAGAATGTGAAACTATTTTGTTTGCCCATTGTGAGAGCGTCTAAATCATCGATGTGGACAACAAATAAAGACACAAACAGTTCTATGTTCAGAAAAAGTTAGGATACAGAGCAGGAAAGTCATCATGTAATGCGGTATTAAGTGTTCAATGGCGGAGATAAGGTGCGCGACCCTCCACTGCTCACCAGTGACGGATTCAATCATAGACTATGTCCAAACAGGGAGACATGATGCGTAATGAGGCTCAGAGAAGCAAGCTTGGCCCCTTGCCAAAGTTGAGAAATAAAGCGATGTCGCTGAATACAGATTTGATGCGCCACATCAGATCTTAATAAAACGCCCTTTTCTGACGTCATTTTTTTATTTTTGTTATTTCAAGGATCGACAAGTCAGAAGTGCCAAAACAACAAGCAACTAAGAAAGTGCAACCCAGCACACTCGTATTACGTTATATACTACTAATCAAGTACAATTATCTCTGTATTATATATATTCCTTTACTCATCTTTTAAAGGTGGTTTTTAGTAAATAAATAAATAAAAAATAAATATATATATATATAATGTGCGAAAGGTTTCTTGAATTTGTTTGAAGTAGTTATATATTTTTGTCTGTTTTGTTTTGCCTAGTTTCAAACCAAACAGAAACTAAATGACTACGATTTGTATACACGTATGCTTACCTGTATTAACTTACTTCAGACAAAAGCTGTGTTGTTTGCTATCCTTTCAATAGGATTCAGTACTCAATTTATTCAGATGTGTCAGGTTAGGGTTTCTACTATTGTTACATGGAAAAAGTCCGTACTTAATATTGTGCGGTGGTTAAACCTACCACTCTCAGGACAATATCAAAGTGTAATGTTCTTGTTTATTCTTACCAGAGACCGTCAAATGTGATCAATGTTGAGTTTTGCATCCTCAAAATTAGACTGCACTTGGGGACTAAAGCAGAACTGTCCCAGTCCCCAGGGCACCGCCTGTTGTTCTCCAAGCTATGCAGTCGTCTTATTACACATATCGTAACAAAGGAGTATCAAAGTGCAGCCTGCACAGCTACAAGAATAACCAACAGATTCTTAATTGATAAATCAAATCAAGAGACCACAATGAGCATGCACTTTAACTAAATGATGCCATTCATTACTGGTGAGTGGGAACGGCCTCTCTCACCCTCGGTTATTGGGATCATTCAGTACCAGTCAATGTGTCTGTCGCCATCAAAACCAATCGCTGGTCTGATTATTGGCTTCTTAAACACACATCCTTGGAATAGGTGGCCTTTACGCTGAATGTAAAAATCGATCAGGGCCCTCTAAAGATGCCTCCATCTCATCTTGACCACTAATGTATATTCTACTGTCTCTCTATCATATACACATTTCTTAGGATTTCTGTGTAAGTGTTGTACAAAATGATGTCATTCACGCCTATAATGACATGTAAAGCAAGTACACGTAGGTTATGAAGTGCAAAGTACATCGGACGCAATGATAGTGTCGCCACCACAGCCTTATTCCACCTTCATTGGGAGGGGCGGATTGGCATTACAATACGTTATAGGGTATTTTGCCGTAGTTCTGTAGACCGTAGTTCAGACTTCTCTTCCTTTGCTTTGAGACGTAAACTGGGCCCCTAAACCCGCCCTTTAACCTGCTAATGCTCTCTAACTATAATTACCCATGACCAGAGTATCCCAATCTACACAATTTCCAGAAAAAACTGACAAAGAGGTTGGAAAACCCCTCCATTGTCGAGGTCCAGTGTCAACCATGGTAATATATCTAGTATACCGTCAATTTTCACAATGCGAGTGTACACACGACTTCAAAGTTAAGTACAATGTACAACAACAATGACATAAAGTGTAGGTGATAAGCCCAATTAGGTGTGACGGTATACTGTAAGGGTTTGTAAGTATCAAATTTTTAAAGCATGGACTGAAGGTTATTAATTAAGTCACGGTTAAAGAGAAGGTGTTTTCACGTTGAACATGTCTGTTTCCAGGCCAGTTTTTATACTATTTAGTGTTTTACGAAAGCAAAACAAATGAAGGTCCAATCAGGACACCACTTAGTGATACCTGAAGCAACCTAGTAGCCTCTTGGTCCGCCTATGGCCTGCGGTTTACTGGATAAAATAATCGGCACACACACACACACACACACACACACACACACACATATATATATAACACTTATTATGGTTTTTCTTTGAAAAAATCAGTATTATTTCACATGTACTTTCTTCACTCTAGGGTCCATATCCAACATTGGTCCGGGTGGCTCGCTATATAAATGCAAGGATAACCCGGATGCTACTGCGGACTACACCACTATCATAGGAGTGGTAGGAGCCGCCGAGAGCAGCATCTCCCTTCAAGTGGCCAATCTGTTGAAGCTGTTTTATATACCACAGGCACGTGTCACCTTTGTCTTTTATTAAAACATATCACACATTTCTAAATCCAGTCAAATACCCGTAACTGTACCCAAAGAGGCTTGTATCTTGAATGATCGACGTCAATGCACTATAGATTCACGCATTCGGGTACAAGTACTACATTTTATTTTAAAATTAGATCCGCGGGATGATACAGGTTCACTATAGAGCAGCACATTACTGCCTCAGCTAGTACAACCTTTCCAGATTCTCCACTTCATTTAAATCTAATTAGATAATTCATGTGTGTGTGTGTGTGTGTGTGTGTGGGGGGGGGGGGGGGAGGGGGGCTTGAAAGTACATGTTTATCGTACGTTTAAAATAGTGGTAGGGGACTTTGGGCCATACTAATTCGTGGTAATCGGTACAATGCATATCGCACGGTAACAGCCAGCAATTATAATTGGTCGAAGATTCTGAAAATGAAAAGCCAAAGACAAATATAACGCCACTCTAGGGTAACATAATGCAGAGCAGGATGAAAACTGAAAAAGGAAATATGGAAATATTCTTAATGCAGCCAAAGTATTAAAGAGGTTCCACGTGGACAATTGGAAATAAAGACCATGTGTTTGTGTAATAAAGACCCAGTGTTGGTGTAACAAAGCAGAATCTAAAACCAATTCTGGGGAAATAGAAGATGAAATTCATTTCCTAGTGTCGTGCCCTCTTTATACAGTTCTCCGATATGATCTTTTTTCAGTGTACAAAAAACCAATATAGTAACTTTGAACATCTTACCAGAATGGATAAATTTATAACACCAATGACTGGTAAGAAGACTGAACAGATGTTTGCCCTTGCCAAATATTTATGGTTAGTCTTCCAAAAAAGGGACTGTGCTGCACCCATTACCAGCAAGTGTACTGGCAGTTGAGTAGGTAGAGCCACGTGGGCTCTGCCAAATATGTTTTGTATTTTTCTTACAAGTAGTCAAACTATATCACTATTTAATATAATTCATACTTATTTATAATTGCATTCCTATTGTACATTTTCATCCACCCATGCAGATGCATACGATACAATGAATAAAGCAAGATATGTTTACCATCGTTTGCCTATGTCATACCGGTATTTGGAAAAGTACCGTGAAAGAGTCGTTTAGTCGTTTGCCGGTGTAGTGAAAATGTGGGTACGTGTAACAGAAAGTCTGCCTTCTATTCAGTTATAATGGTTAGGGTTAGCCTGACTTAAGTGGACCAAAATGTAGGGCGAGGCTAACCTGTACAAATGAATGGGAGGCGGACTCTCTATTATGGGGGACTCTCTGTCACGTTACACCGGCGTCAAATCCCAAAGCACCTGAATATCACAGAGTTAGTACCGTTCAATGTCCTCTAACTTGTTCTCCAGATCAGCTACTTCTCTACAAGCCCGGACCTCAGCAACAAGGAGAGATACCCTTACTTCCTGCGCACAATTCCTTCCGATGCCTCACAGGCGGAAGTCATGATAGAAATTATTAAGAAGCTAAATTGGAAATACATCAGCATCATATACGACGCTACAAACTATGGACTGAAGGTAAGATATATTTGCAAGAGCCGGGTGTTAACCTGATCACAGGCGTCTTTGTAGTCTACTCAGTTAAAAAAAAAAAAAAAAAAAAAAAAAACTTTTCCGCAATTTTGTGAGGGTAGTCACGTGTGATCGGGACCACCCTCCGCTATGAGGGGAGGTTTCCCAATGGCACTTCCAGGTTGGCTTACAAAGCCAATATGACATTGTTTGCACGGAAATTAATTGAAACTGTATATGAATGTTGGAAAAGTTTCCATTTCTTTTAATGAATTTTTACAAATAATTTAACAAGTAAGCCTCCCCTCTCAGCACAAAGGGAATGTTTCCAATTGCAATCAACAACAAGGTAACCATTTGCAAACTAGTACAACTAATTGATATTGCACTGGAAACCATTGTTTTGAGATCAGGGCAGTATCGAGAACAAATTATAGTCATCATAAAAATCATCAGCTTTCATACCTTATTATGCAAAGGGCTCTCTTCAAAAGCACGTTTGAAAAGGATAACTTTGTGAGTGATCCAAATTTCAACTTTCAAGTGCCACGTTTCTAAACAAATAAGAAGGACAGAGTCCCAGTTTAAAACATGAGAAGAAAATCCACACCTAAGTCATACACTGATCTCCTGTTACTTGGGTTCCAGGGCTTTGTCCGCATAGGAGAACTGATCAACAAAGAGGACAGTCTTTGTACGGCGGTCACGTACCAGCTCTCCCAGACTGACCCAGCCACACATGACGCCGCCATCAAAGCGCTCGCCAAGCAGAAGAATGCTAAAGGTAAAGTAAACCATGGTAATAGTTGGTCTTAATGATCGTCAGGGTTGCCAAGATTGAATGTGTGAAATGCACGATTAACGGAGGTTGAAACAGCAGGCGATATGGTACATACGTGTATATTATAGTGCTGCTAAGGGAAGATGATCGTTCCAAGCGCCACATGTGCAGCAACCAAGAACACATATTCATAAGAAGACGGTATCAGAACCTAGAGATGGATATTATATCATTCTGTATACTGGTGTTTATCTTCACCTTCCAGGTGTCATAGTGTTCGCCAAATACCCTGACGTCATCAAGCTGATGCGTGCTGTGGAGGAGAACAACGTGACGAGCCACTTCATGTGGATAGGCAGTGACGGCTGGCAGGAGGCACAACTCGCCAATATCGGAGGTTTTCGAGAGGAGGTCTGTACAGTAGATGCCCACCATGTCAGCTATAACCGTGCCCCACATGTTGGTCCCCCCCTGGGTCTGGGTTGAGTTTGACCATGTGTTCCACAGAGATCCCAATGGCTTGGTTCTTACTGGTGGTCTGTACTTAGGACCTGTGTGGAATACTGGCCACCGCTCAGGTGTTACACACATGCCCCCCCCCCCCCCCCCCCACCCCACCCCAGATGGTCATGCTGGCATTGCTGAAACATGACGTGCCAACGAAATACAACCTTATCGTCATTCTCCCTGTATTTTCCTGGTTCATCTCATGCCATTAAAGCAAATGAAGATTGAGTGTATACTCTGTCCAGGATAGTTACTTTAAAATTTGACGTTGCACATCCTGTACTAGTACACAATGCCTCGCAGTACATACATCTAGTACAAAGGTATATTTTTTTCTACCTTGTGTAGGCTGACATAGTCATTATGACGCGTAACATTCTGTAAAAAACCGTGCATTCATTTGGAGATCTAGCCTATTACACAGGATGCGTTTAGTCTTAGACATTGTAAAATGTTCCATACAAATTATTTATGTAACACTCGATTCAACACATACAACGTAAATATATTAAGACGCAGGTACCCTCTTAATTAGCTGAACACAGCTTTATACTTTATTTTCCTGTATGAAGACTTATATTTTTGATAAAAATATCTTATATAACAGTATACCAGTACTAAAACTCAACTACTACATTTCGACAAACGACCATCTTATATTTTCAGCTAGAAGGCGCCATAACCGTGCATCCTCTCGCACACACAGTGACAGGGTTCAGCTATTACTTCAGGAATCTAAAACCAGATCACCAGAACACAAACCCTTGGTTCAACGAATTCTGGGAACAGCATTTTAAATGCAAATTGCCATCTACCCAACTGTCGTATTTTAATAAAGACTATAAAAATTGCACAGGACAAGAGAAGATCAGCAAGGACTTCATATTTGAGCCTCGTCTTCAGTTTGTCAGCGACGCGGTGATGGCGTTTGCACATGCACTTAAGGTGAGAACCAGCAGTAAGCTATTCAGCACAGGAAATTCATCTTATCGGAAATGAAGAAATGAATAAGGATGAACAAAACATCTTGTTACGGAAATTTTGTATGAGTAATGTTGTATAACAAAAGAATATATATAAATGTATATACAATGACACAAGATGAATAACACGTACAAGGTCGGTAGTTTTCTCAAGTATGATACAGGTACGACTGAGAATTATCCACAATGAATGGTGTAAAATACGTGAATTGATTTTTCAGAACATGCACACTGAAGTCTGCGGCGGACGGCGGGGGATATGCGCTGAAATGAATCCCATCTCAGGCGAAACTCTTCTTTACTATTTGAAAAATGTGCAGTTTACAAGTTAGTATTTATTCTTTGTATAGCGTGTGTGTTTAATATAATTACGTGATAGATCACTATATTTACGGGATAAGTGCTGGAGGCAGACCCAGAAGTGTCAGGTGCACAAATTCGTAAATTATTTTAAAATCTACCGAAAGTTTTTCTCGTCTACTATAAAGTCCACATATAAACCAAAGACCGTGCATATCCATACGTGCCATCTAATACTGACCAGTTATATACCCTGTCCACACGAGAGCCTGCCCCTCCAACAGACAGTTTGACCTTCCTTGGTTGTGCACTCTACTACACCTTCCTACCACTGCTTCTCCTCCATCCGGTGCTCTAGGTCTGTAAAATAACGTAAGCTGTCTCTTATAATTAAGCAGTATATTTTATTATTTTAATATGTTTTCCTTTTTGTTGTCCCACTCAAGCAACATTGAGATATCATATGCAAATATTCATTTTCCATTTTCTCAAAGGTCTAGCAGGTGCAGAGGAATTCCACTTTGAAAGTAATGGCGACGGCGCCAATAGATATATTCTAAAGGCGTACAGACAGCGCTCTCCTGGAAACTTTTCCTGGGAAAACGTTGGTGAATACGACAAGGGAATACTCACGGTGGGTAGACTGATATACTTACATTACCCGATACCTTTATTCTAGATGCACATTCGTTATTTTGATTTTTATTTTATCCCTTACCATATGGAGCTACATGTATAATAAGAAGCAACGCGACTGGAAGCAATAAGTAACAACAGTGCAGAACATTTATTTCAAACGAGAACAAATTGCGGAAAAAAACGTTGAAAACAGTGGAGATAAATGACACAGTACAGTACCGGTATAGCATTACATGTGATGACACACTTCATTATCTTTGAATTTCCAGATGGAACCGGACAAACTGATATTCAAAATGAATTCCACAGACATCCCCAAGTCCGAGTGCAGCAAGCCGTGCAGTGAGTTCGAGGCCACGCGGTACATAGCCCTGGACAAGTGCTGCTGGACCTGCCAACCCTGTACGGAACACCAGTATCTGCCCACGCCACACAAGTGCCAGGACTGCCCCAACGGAACCGAGCCAAATGTGTTCCGCAACGCGTGCACACCTCTTCCTGAAGTACACCTTAGTTTCAAGAACGGAGTAGCCATTGGTGCAGTCACGTGCTCCGTGTGGGGGATCCTGTTTACTTTGTTTGTGATCTACGTGTTCGTGAGGCACCGGGATACACCTATCGTTAAGGCGTCAAGTCGAGAACTGAGCTTTGTTCTCTTGGCCGGGATCTTGCTTTGTTATCTTATGACTTTTATTATCATCGCCAAACCATCAGGCGTCATCTGCGGATTGCAAAAATTCGGTATCGGCCTTTGTTTTTCATTGTGTTACTCAGCACTTTTGACCAAAACCAACCGTATAGCAAGAATCTTCGCTGCTGGCAAGCGGACCACAAAAAGACCGATGTTCATCAGCCCAAGATCGCAGCTTATCATATGTGGAGCCATAGTCTTCATACAAATAATGATCGACGCCTTATGGTTAGCAGTTCGCCCACCAGAGGCACGATACATATATCCAACCAAATCAGTGAACATGTTAGTGTGTTTGGCGCACGTTGGAGACGAGTATATCATCGCCTTTATCTACCCTATCATACTGCTCATTATATGCACAGTGTACGCAATTTTGACTCGTAAAATTCCCGAAGCGTTTAATGAATCTAGATACATTGGACTAACTGTGTACACCACTTGTATCATATGGTTGGCCTTTGTCCCAATATTCTTCACCACGGCCACAGATATTCCACTGCGTATGTGCATTATGGCATTTGTCCTCGATCTTAGCGCCACAGTGTCACTGATGTGCCTGTTTTTCCCACGTTTATACATCATTTTATTAAAACCAGAAAGAAACGTTAAACAGGCTATCAAGAAGAAAATCAACACGCTTGAAGTGAAAGAGATGGGTTTTCACAAAGAAAAAAATTCATGGTCGCGGGATTCCGGAAACCATTCCGAAGGTAAGGGCTTGATTGGAGGATCGTCAGTCGATCGTTTCCTGCAGGAGGCCAATTGCGTTGAAAGTGAGGCCCAATGCCGGGAGGGCGTGGCTCAACTAACACAATCAACTGGGCTTCTTATCCTTGGGATATCCGATACATGCCAAACATTGGCTAGCCCAGGTAAAATGAACATCTTCAGTATCGTACATAATAATCGGTGTCATGATCAGAGGATACGCTATCACCGTGGCCCTGTGGAGCCTGCGCTGTCAAGCTCCTGTGTTATATGGGCCAAGGGACGGTAGCGCTGGAGATGCGGTGCCGTTTTATACACATTACATTATCAATAGTCCCTCTTCATACAAATACGCAATGATTAGCCTACGCTATAAGGATAAAAGACACTTTATTTATTTATTTATTTATTGTTTGTTTGTTTGTTAATATATTTATTCACTGAGTGAATAGGGCTATTGATCCATAGCAAGCGGACGGAGAGGTAAAGACGCCGGTTACTATGCACGATACTGTCCGGTGGGGCTACATCGCGTTCCCTGGCTTGGTAGTCATCCCTGTTGCGAAGAAAACGTCCTCGCTTTTTGGCTGTGTTTTTATGTCTTTATTAGTCCATGTGTTCTACTCTACGTTTTATGCTAAATACTGCTCTTTTGATTATTCCATTGCGTTTGCTGTATTAGTAGAATGTCTTCCACAGTAGAATGTATCAAATGTTTGTATAAATCCTATCTGTATTTCCCGATCAGGTGTGTGTGTGTGTGTGTGTGTGTGTGTGTGTGTGTGTGTGTGTAACGAAGGCCTGTGTGAAAAGGAATGGTAGTCCTAGAAATGGAAGTCTGTGGTCCCCTTTGATAAGTACAGGTTAGGGTTAGTGGGAGTATTGGAGATAGTAATTAAGACAAATGTCACCTGTACATAGCGGACTACCATTCCTGTCACACAGGTCATTAATGCTGCACTTGAAGCAGAGTTTTAAAACATTGTCATCTTGCTTTTTATTGTAGATCTGGACGTTCGCGTGCGTCTAACAAAAAGAAAGGATTCTTTGAATAGCGACATAGAGAATCCGACTGTGGGCACTCAAACCCCAGCCAACTTTGGAGCAGACATTACAACTCAGACCGAAGGTGTGTGTGTCGTGATGGCAAATAATGAATATGCAAAGAAAAGCTACGTGGATGCAGCAGTTGCGACCGATGTGAACACAATCGCAATGGAGGAGAATTCTGACGAATACGATTCCGATAACTCTGACTTTGCCAGCATACAGTCCGATATACAGGATATATCACTCTAAGTCACAGTTGTGTTCTTGTCTCTAGAAATAAGACGTACCCATATCTCAAACTGCAGACATAGTTATTAACGTCTGTTAATTAAAAAAGATTATTTTCTTTCCAATTTATTATTCTGCATAGCGAACATTTCAGGGATATGTCAATATTAATTGTACATCTTGTTTGAGTTAGATTAAATTTTGTTACTTTTATGGTAGGAGTAAGTGTTTAATGTACCGTAATATGTGTTGAAATAGATTAAAATTTTGTTTTATTGTATAGTATTCATTGTTTTTATTTAATACAACGTTGTACTATAGATCGAGGCAATGCTTGTGATTTTAATAATAACTGCAATCGTTTTGTCCATCTGATATTAATAAAATTTAAAATAAATACATAAATATTCAAATGAATTAACAAACAAATAAATGAATGAATAAATAAATGATTAATTAACAATATCAGAATGAATGTAATGAATATACAGTATATAATATAAGTGATATATGTACGAGGATCAGCCTTTGGTGAAGACGCATTCTTGAATTGCTTTTATGCATCCATGCTCAAGACAAATCACTTATTTAATTCTTTCAGAAACATGATATGAGTTCAATGGAAATGCAACAATAAAATAAAAATGATATTCTCCTTTTTGTAAATTACACTTCAGCTACCCTTAGGAACAATCCTTTTATCTAATTTCTTTTTGCATACATGAAAATATGCTGTACAAGTAACCGCTTGCTTCGACATTTACGCCCTCTGGAATATTTGGAAGTAAAATGTCAAATACGAAAACAAACTTCACCTTTCATGGGCCCTGGGAGAGGAGGTTGTCTTTATGACAAGAAGTGAATGTGTCCAGCTACGACTGCGCAGATATCAAATAAAGATGCAGCATGTAATCACATACCGACTTTAAGGGCCGCGTGAAACTTACACGGACAGACTCTTTTACTCACAATCTGAGCTTCGAAAATTGGGAACTGAACCAATAAAACATAACGAATGCATTGAGCTGACTCCTACTGCACGCATAGTCTTACACCCCATTCTCATAGATTAGATCGACCTACATTGGATCAACCTAACTCCCTGGGGGTTCACGCTAAATAGCTGTCAGCCGGGCGGACACGAAAGTTAATTACCCCTTAAAGCTTGTAGTAGGCGGGGACGGACACTTAAGGGGGATTATCTGACAGTAATCTAGTGAGACTCCCCGCGGTGATAGATCGATCTAAAAGTTGTGAGAACAGAGCCTAAGATACCATGCGTCACGAGGAGTCGAGCGCGGATCACGAGCACCTTGCAGTATTTAAACCGTCTTTCTCGTCATGCCTTCATTCACTTGGAAACGCTAACAGGGAAAGTATGATGCAACATGAGGGGGTTTTGTATTTGGTAAACCCCCTTTACACTGGACAGTGATCTTTGTGCGTCCTTTGTGCCACCATGAAAGTGGCTAGATCGCCGTTGGACGCTCAAAACACGCACAGTGATCGTTAAGATCACGCAAAGAATGTTTAAGCATCGCCGAGGACGTCATGGTCGCCGCAAAGGTTTGAGAATGTTCAAACAAACGCACAAAGAACGCAGTGGAGGTTGGTCACTGCACGGTCGCTCAAGGGACGCAGAGAGGAGGCACAAGCATCGCCGTGGTCGCAGAAAAGACGCACACGCATCGCTGTGGTCGTAGAAAGGAGGCACAAGCATCTCTTTGACTGCAGAATCACTGGCCAGTGTCGGCACGTTTAACATTACTTTTATAACTCTCAAACGAGGTCGTGGTAAGGTATTTTTTTTTACCAGAGACAGGAAGTCTAGCGGTTTCATACCAGCCTCCGACTGGTATTTTTTTCTAAAATTCCTAACCGATCCGTTTTTGGAAGTTATTATAGAACGGATATTTGCTTTTTTTTCAAGATGCAGTTATTGTCGATGATTTTGCGGAATGCGTCTTTTGAAAAGGGATCAAAACATTCTATGTTGTGGCAGGCAGCCTTTTTCGTCTTCGGCGCCTGTTCATCCTCCTTATAAGGACAACAGTGATCATCTGACTTAGTATCAGTCCATGCAGACTTTGCATTACTGTAGTTTGAAAAATAAGTTCATTTCTTACTATTTGTTTAGTTTTCTGGGCATGTTCTTATAGGGTGACAATGTTAGAACTGATGAAAAAATGTAAAAGAGTCAGAATATGTAGAAGGACGCCCAAACAACGCCCATCGGTCTAGCAGGAGGCCGAAAGATGTAGAATGGTCGCCACTGATCGCCGATGAAGGTTCAGCAAACGCAATAAGGATGCTCCATGGTCGCTCAAACATGGCACTGGACTCCGTAGGTTGCTCAGGGGACGCAAAGGGGAGGCAGGTATGTCCCTCAGTGGACGAACAGATCTCTCGCAGCTTTACAGGTAAAATTTAGATTTAGTCTTCAAAATAAGCACAAGGGATGCAGAGGAATTTACACTAAAACATAATATAATTGCTTGGGCGACTGTTGAGCGTCTTCACCATGTTTTTGATCGTAGAAGGGACGGAGAAAAGGACGCCGTCCAGTGTAAATGGGCCATAAGTAAAATTCCTGGTAATGGCCAGTAGTTAGGTAAGGCGAGGCCTCGTGTATAACGTATTTTACCTGTGCCTTATGGTCGAAAATCAACAGTTCGAAATTCTTTATTTTTTATTTTCTGCATTTTGAAATGATAGACCAATAAATATAAGGTCGGTTTTTCGCCAAGTCTCTAATTCCATGATAGAGACCATGCTTGCTAATAAATGTGTTTCATTGGTGGTGTCACGGTATCTGACAGCGTTATATGGCAGTTTCTAGCAGATAAAGTAACAAGCATAGGAGCAAAGGGCATTCAGAATGGTCCGATTCAACGCCGCCTGCTCCGGTCTCCTGCTTCATGTCTTCCCCCATGTACTCAGTTCACACAAACAAAAGTTAGACCACCAGGAATATGGAAGCTCCCCTGTAAGTAGCTGTCTACAGGTACCAAATGGGCAGGCTGCTTTGTTTTATTCTTCAGTAAAACATTTTTGTTCTATACATATTATTGAGCATTTTATACGGTAGTTGAATTCTGAAAAGTATAAAAACACTTTGCTGAAGGCGCTGTGTTTTATTGCCGAACAGCCGTTGCCTTTTACTGTTTTTGTCCTTGGGCCAATTAACAAAACTTACCGTCGGCAAAATATGCATTTATGAATGTGTTCTGTGCAGTATATATATATATATGTGTGTATATTGATACATTGGGCTCAATACAACGTGTGGAAACATAGCTCTATGAAGGTATGACACTCACTCTATCTTTCTCTCTCTCTCAGATAAGGTTTTACTTATAGAAATAAGAGGTCGGAGTATTACGGTTACGAATAGAATCTTGAATGTAACACACACTATTAAGACAATCGTGTCAAATGTAACGTAAAAATTTGTGTAGGTGGAAGTATAGTTCTTGATCACCAGAACACTATGATATATATCCAGACATGGAGAGTGGGAGGGTAGCAGTGATGGCCAGGAGTAGCACATGTTTACTGATGTTGTTGATATCTGTCTGGATAACTTCACAGTGGATCCTTCTCTCCAAGTTACCGAGCAGCTCGTCAGCAAGTGAGTACAGGTATTTATTGGTCAAGATTTGGTATGCACATCGATTGATTAATTAAATGGAAAAACGAGTAAAAGTAAATTTTTATGTCTAGATTATCAAAACATCGAATTAAATATATTTTGAATAATGCTAAATTAGACTAAAACAAATTTTCTAAGCATTTCTGCTCATATTGCTTTTAGCATACACTAGACATAAAATACACGAGACAAAATAATCCTACTCGTCAATTAGTATACCAGACATGAAATTCTACTGTTCTCCTTCTCATTAAATACACTAGTCATGAAAATATTAATCCTCCTCCTCCTCCATCCTCCTCCGCTTTATATATTCTAAAAAGGAAACGCTTCTCTTCTTCCACCCGTCAAGAGTACTAAGTCTCCTCCTCCAGGGAGTAGGGCCACCTTACCCCCTCTTCCTAAACTAGTGGCCTCGGCTGTCATCATGGTTTTTATGCAACCATGACATAATGCAGGAAGTAAGGAAAGTTTTTAAAACCCTGTTCATGCTTGATTTTACAGCAAGCGGCATTGGATACTGGGATATGAAGTCAAAGGACCATGGGGATGTGTTAGTCCACCGCGCAACTGTAGCCAAGGAGATCTGCAGGGCTCATAACATCAGCAGGCTTCCCATGGCTGATCTGGTCCAAGTTCTACAGCGGCCGTCCAGTTATAAGGGGATGGATGGACGGTACATATCATGGCTGATTAATGACGATAGGGCGCGCTTTCTTTACTGCGTAGTCCCCAAGACAGGTTCCACCAACCTACGGAGAATCTTGGCGGAACTCAAGCAGAGACCACAGAACGTAACACGAGCATTCAACTGGACTCGGATGGCGGCAAAGGAATCCTGGTTCTATAGGTTTGACTTTCTCTCGTCAAGATCAGCAGACCAAATTTCAGAAATCCTCAATAGGCCAAATTATACCAAGATCCTGACAGTACGGCATCCTATAGAACGGATCATATCTTTATACCGGATGCTTTTTGAAGGAGATCATTTCGAGAACAAAACGGTTAACTTTCTTCAAAGTGTCACCGATGGTATGGTGCAATTGATAAGGGGAAGGTTAAAAATGCCAAACTTGACATCCAAAAATGTCACATTTACACACCTCGTTCGGTACATCATTGACCACGACCAGTGCATCAAGCAGGCGAGATGTAGAACAAACTGGTACGAGGCGCACTGGTCTCCCGTCTGGAGGATGTGCCGCGTCTGCTCCGTGGATTACGACATCGTTATTCGACTAGAGACCTACGACATGGACCTGCCTTACCTGCTGCACAGGGCCAACTTCTCCAGCACTCTCCATTATCCAGATTATTACAAACGAACCAGTAAGGGACTAACAGACAGGTATTTAAAACAACTAACCAAGGAACAGATAGACGGCTTGTATGAAGTGTATAAAATGGACTACAAGTTGTTCGGATACAGTCATACCAGACCAGATATATTCAAGGATAAGTGACAGGAGTAGACTCTGTACGTGCAACTATAATTATCTGCCTTATACAAAGAGTCATATACCGGTATATTCAGTTACTGGGTTCTGTTTCCCCCAAAGGCCAAAGTCATACTTGAGGCAACAATATTTAACCACTGAGACTTAGCCGACTAAGGTGCGTTTCACTCAAAAGGAACGCTTACCTCGTCGCGCAGTTTGATTGATCATTTGACTATATTGCTTCTACTAATGCTTCTACTACTGCTATATTACTTAATTGAATTATTCATTTAGAGCTGAAAAATTCATAAAATTATGTTCTGTAGACTTAACAAATACAAGACAAATAAAATAAGAAAATGTCCAATTACAATGTTTTGTATTAAAAGTATATACAGAAAAATGTCCAATGATTATGTTCAGTAAAGTATAAAATGGTCGACCATAAAACTTTTAAATAGTTTTAAGAGCTTTTGAAAGATAATCTGCTGAGCTTATATTCCTTAGTTCTAATGGTAACTGATTCCATTCATACGGAGCTGCGTATTCGAAATATATTTCTCCATATAAACACTTAGGTGTTAACACTAACTTGTCCTTAGATCTGAACGTGTGATTTGGTGGAATAATGAGATACAAGTTCACAAAGGTAATCTGGTGCAAGTCCACAACAAGTAGCATGAGCGTGTATTAAAAGTTTGAATCAACCCCGTGTATGTACAGGTAACGAGTATTGTTTATATTTTAACCTAGTGTTAACGTCGATATGCGAGTGCCTCACGAACTGCCAAAGAAAGGCTAGGGTTCGTCTTTCTCCGCCACTGGGCAAATACGGTAACTGTAGGAGAAAGAACATCCACATACGATACTTTTTAAAAATGCTCTCGTGGAATTATTTGATTGCCACCCAATAATAGAAAAACAATTGTAATCTGCGACCAGCGACGATATAAATTACGACCGATGTTCTGTTGGCGTGGCACAGACTTCTGACCACGTTAACATTCGACCTGCTATCGGAAGACCGCAGTTCCTGAAACGACCTAAGGAATTTGGCCCCCACCCCTGCCAACCTCACCCCCTCCACCCGCCTACGGGTCTGTATTGAGTATTAAAGAGTTATATATATATATATATATATATATATATATATATATATATATATATATATATATATTTGTAGCCAGCATGGCTTCAGGACACCGTTGTAGTTGAAGTCCTGCTACTTTCAAAAAACGAAACTCCAAGCTGGTGAAAGGCAGATGTTCATGAACTAGAAAACATAAAGGCTCAATGTTTTTAAAATAGAAAACATAGAGGTATTTATAAATTATAATCGAATATACATATAGTTGAAATACTGAACTTTAAAACTAGAAATAAAAATAACACACACACACAAAAACTAAATATCTCCTTCCAACGACCCAATTTCTCCCGCAGGTTCTATGCGTTCTGGTCTTTGTTTTAATTTCTGAAAACGAATTTCTGATCAGACGCTTTAAATATCTTTGTCATTACGCGCACGGGAGCCCCGATAGTTATTATGTTCTTACAAGAAATTACTTCAGTAAGTACAACATGTTAATGTGAGCAATTATAATGAGGCTTCGTTGTATGACTTTGTTCTGACCAATGCCCTAAGGAGAGTTTTATGTGTAGGCCATAGATCTGGCCAGCTGTATGTGTAGCCTGCGTTAAATTATAAAGTGTCGTGTGTTGATGACAAGTTGTCAAGGGTGCCAGGGAAATGACCAGTCAGTAATAACATAGTGCAAGCAGTGAGACCTTGGCAAGGGCGATGTTTCTGGGATAAAATGCACTTTTTGCACTTTTGTGGAATTTTGGTTGTCCAAGTTGTTTTTGTGATGAGAGTATTTAACTCAGATGATCAAACGGACGATGGTTCTTGGCGAAATGGGGGAGAGAGCAACCACGTGGATACCGTGTGGGAGCATCCCGCACTGACTAGGTCGCTCTATGACGTCACATGTACTTCCTGATTCAGGTGTACACCTAGGAATTATCGGATATAAACATGGATTATGATATACGGTGGAGCAGTAACATTTAAACTTGGGATTTCACCGGAGTGACGGACAATGGTCTCCTCACGTAATGAGGATATTGAACAGTAAATAGAGGACGGACATATCATGGTGGTTATAATATATGTCATCAAGAATCTAGTGATAATGTGGAACGATTAACATGTACATGTAAGTGAATCGTGCAATCATTATCTTATTCAATCGAGCCATAATTCTCTAATAAACCTTAAATTTTGTGTGATTGATTTATTCGTGTGTCTTAATTTGACTTGACTTATACATGTATCCTTATTATTATTTGTGAATAAACGTTAGCAAATTTCATTTCTTTTTTTCCTTCTTCAGTGGACATGCATTCAGTTACATGTAGTTGTTCAATTGTGAACCTTGCTCACATCGCCGTCATACTAATTCTATAAGTGAAAGCAAGAAATATACCAAATATACCGATTTAGAATTGTTTCAATTATATTTACCCAAAAAATAATACGTGCCACCGCGAATGTATGACAAATCTTGAGCCAAAATTTTCACTCGTGCATCTATCAATCAACAGTAAAAACCACTTAATTAAAAATTTATTTGAAGATTTGTCGTAACATCATAAACTTAATGCTTTACGTTGATATAATATTATCTGAAAATCAGTGTATATTGAAATTAGACAAAACAAAACGAACCGATTTATAGTATCCCGAATGTTCATGTTGAATTTTGTCTACAGAATATGAATTTGTAACTTTAAATGAGAGACCCTAACTCTCCCGCAAACCGGCTGGGTGGTTAGAGCAGCTGGTAGCACGCTGGGCTAGAAACTAGAAAGTTACAGGATCGAGGTTCAGATGAGTCATGTTTTGTTGAAAAAAATGAAAATCCGTCCCGTTACTATAAAGGGAAGATCCAAAGTTTAGGGAGGGTGGTTGGGGGAATAGACGAGTCGGTAACGTGCTAGACTGTGGACTAGAAGATGACAAGTTCGATTCCAGAAGAATTTTTGTTTTGAAGGAAAGAAAGTTTACTGAGCTCGGTATAAATGTTTCTTTTTACCCTTGCGAAAAACCTTTGGGTCGATAGCTCAGTCGGTACCACTGCCGACCAGTAATTAATGGAACAGGAGATCGAAACTCAGAGTGAAAAAATATTTTATTTTTATTTAAAATTCCCTAATGCATAGATTGGAGAGAAAATATGAAAATAACCCAACAACAAATTACCCCTTAGCTACTTTGATTTGAACGGGCTTTATTTATTTGATTCCCGTAATCTTAACATAAGACATATATAAACAATACCAAGACAAGATGTGCTCTTACATGCACCAGTACTAAGTATGCTACTAAGTATGCTGAGCTTAGTTAAGAGTTTCTAAAAGAGATTTTATGATTATTTTACCTATGAAGCAAAAGGTTTCGACTACTATTCAAAGGGCTTGACCACAAAACTGACTCGTCCATATCAGAACATCTTGCCTTACACGGAGTAATAATCAGATTGACAATTTTCAATGTTATGCAAAAACACTTTTGTCCTCGACTTTCTTTTCCTAAGAGGTTGACTTGGTTATTTTACGACATAACACTTATTATTTGGAACAGATATCGCTAGACATATTATTACACAAAAGAAATATCCATATTACAGGGAACAAATCATCTGACATAGATTTTTGAACAATCTCGCAAAAAAAAAAAAAAAAAAAAAAGAAAAAAAGAAAAGAAAAAAAATCGTATCAATCGTCACAGTTTTGTAGGTCTAAATAAAAATCAGTCATAATCCTTGTGTCATTCATTCTTACGTTTTTCTGGTACGGAAATTTACTTCAAACATAACCAATAAGTAGGTACACATTTAATAAATACGTTATCCAACACTATGATACTGAAATGTCAAAGTAACATCTTCATTGCTGCTGAATTCCATAAATGCAATGTGCTGTTCTAACATATCGTTGGTATCAAAAGGTGCATCTGAATTCTCGTAGCTTGTCAATGGAGTCAACATCCCCGGCTCTTGCATGAACTGACAACTGAAATTAAATGGCAAAAATTGAGACGGATAATAAATCACTGGACAGTGCTAAAGTCAATACTGTAAATATAACGTTTATCTATCGTATACACTGTATTGTATTGTGTCTATTTTTCTATGTACTAATTTATACTTAAATCGTACTCCAAGACATAATAAAGTTTTAAAAAATCTAGCAAATACAGAATCAACTGAGTGTGAATGTGAGTGTCCTAACGCCGCAGGACCTGTTCAGCATAGACCCGATGCGAAAGAGGGTGATTAGCTGGTATTAGTTACTGAGTACTACTGCTCTGAACGAGTCAACAGACTGTAGACAAAGTATACAGTCCTTTAGATGGTCCCAGTCCAGTCAAGTTTTGGTAGAAAAGAGTTTCTATAGATGTCATCATTGTGTTCCCATCTTGCCTCAGTTTGCCTTACAGAGACGAGTCCCTATCTGACTATACGCTATGGAAGATAACTCATTGTACTGATGACATTAAAACTGTATGGAGAATTTGGCATGCTCGTACATGTAAGAGTACAATTTTAGAATTATCCATTTTACCAGATTTTGTTTGCGGCTTAGTCGTAGGCATAGCCATAGAAAAGCAACACTCCATGTACACTTACAAGTTGGTGTGGACAGATCAGGCTGAATAAACATCCACATTCATCCACGAGGATCGTCACCATCTTCGAAACCTTTGCCTTCCACCGTGATTCTTGAGTACCTGTCACTTGGCGATGTCTAATCTGAATAACAACACTCCATTGTATAACAGGTAAGGAGGGTCAGGGGAAGAACATTGTGTTAGAGAAGATAGCAAGATGTGGCGACAAAAGCACAACATGAACGGTGTTATTTCAAACATATTTACTCTAGTTTTTTTTCAAACCAGCTTTCCCCATCGTTCACGACATATTAGATACTGTGCGCTCGCTTTACCTACTGAAAGGTCTGAGGCTGAGACTGCAACGTTGGTAAGTTGCTAAATGTAAGTTCCGGTATCAGAGTTATTTATAGTTCTCATTCTTATTCCACTGGATGACAAAAAACATTCACTCAGTTCATAGGTTTCATTCTTAAGTTTATCAGAATACAAAATTACACGGTATTGATTTGTATGTGCAGGACGTGCTGATACAAAATAGGTGCACGCCTATCTTAATCAAACATTCAATTAACACTGACTTGCTAACACTTTTTATAATATTTATTTATAAGTACCATTATATTTATAATATTCATGCAAAATATCTGTGACACATCCTGGAGTCCCATCCAAATAGTTGACATAAAAGCTTCCAGTGCCCTGGTTACAACATTTCATCACATGGACCTGGATATCTATGGCAGGTTTACAGAACGTTTGACCTCGAAACAGAACACAAACCTCCCCCGTACTCATAGCGTCGCAGCCTGGGTTTGGCTGCGTCCCTGTAGGATAAGTATTTCATCTAGCCGTTCTTCATCTTCTTGAAACATTCCTCCACTAAATTTTTCAATCAATCTAAATGCTTTTTCTTTAAATATTTTTGCAATAATCTTTAAAAGTATCATCATCAGATGTTTTACCACAAAAAAATGAATACAACTAGGTTTAAGCAAGGAGTTATAACAGATATAACTCCTTGGTTTAAGTACATGTAATCTAACATCTACAATTTAATTATACATGCCATACTTACAAGCTGGCAGCTCACTTGTAAATCACTTGGCAATTAACATGCTCATTATGATGTTAACTATGCAAAGACCCAATTGGGATCTGGACTAGTCCAGTTACCGGTAGTACATGTAATATATTATCTGTCTACAGTAGCAACTGTTGAAGAACAACCCAAAAAATCACAAAGAAAAGCTGTTCGGTCGAGATACACACAAAGATAGACTTATGTTTTTAATTAGAAGCAATCCAATTTGAGTAGTTTCCGCATTTTTCCACCAGATTGCGAATAAAATGTGTTAATTTTGGGTCCCAAGAGGGTGCACTTTTGAAAATTTGGAGAACAGAAAGATTTTTAAATCAATCACGAATTATGTTTTGGATGCTGCATTTCAACCAGAGTCAAGGGAATCTATAAGCTAATCTACGCAGTGGGAGGGGGGGGGGGTGTAATGAAGTAGGGGAGTACTTAGTATAGGTACTGAGGAGTATAGGGATGTGACCACCAATACCATCTCCTTGAAAAGAGCAGAATCTGACACTGCAGAATCTAGTGTTTTTCAAAGAAGAGATACATGATGTTATTTTGGAAATGACATTTTTATTGTTCTTGATCGTTAGACTCGATTACTTTGTTACCGGTGTAACGTAGCAGATTCCCCCGTGATATACCCAAACGCAATATAGAGACGCAATTGATGTCAAAAGCATACTCTTAAAATATTAGGTGCACAGATGGCAAAATATGTTTGATTATTTTAGGGTCTCAGATGAAGAAGTTTGTATCAAAGTTTCATTCTCCTGGAACCATGAATATTAAAAAATAATTCATCTTTTATCCCCAAAAAGGAACATACGTCATTGTCACAAATGCAAAACGTCCAAATGTGAAACGTTTTACCCACTTTGAAAATTCAATCATCACTGGTTTTGACCATTAACTCCCTATAAGTATAACGTTGTAAAAAATATAATAATTTTCTGTATAAAGCAGTTTATTGTTTTTGAGCCACTTTAGTTTGCTTGTCACTGAATATTAAAAAAACGGGGAAAATACACCCTACCGACAGTTAAATAAACTATTTACTCTCGTGATCCAAATAATATATCAGAAATGTCAAACTACCATGGAATCACAATACATTTTTTGGTCTGGAACAGAAAACACTGTTTTCTATTGCACCTCTATATTGGATTTGGGTGGATAGCGACTTTGCTTCCCATTCATTTGTACTGGTAAGCCTCGCCCAAGATTTTGACTCACTTAGGTGAGGCTAACCCTAACCATTATAACTATATGGAGGGGGGGAGCTTTCTGTTACACGGAGTCCGTTTCGTTATAGGCCTACTGGTGCTCTCATTCTCGCCTTGTTCCCTGACAAATGCTAACACCGTCCTTCCCGTTGTTCGTTGTAGATAATGTTTTCAGATGTCATCTTATATCACTGATAACAACAGAGGTAACTGAACGGTAATAGAAGCACCAATACAAGTTTATTCTCATTTATTATTAAACTGAACAGTTCATTAAACATAACTGTATTACATACATACCTGTACATAAATGTTTCAGGGTTGGTCCCTTTACTAGAGATAGCATTATTGACTTTTTTCTTATCTTTTGAGCTTCCATGTAATCAAATATTTCATGATACTGGTAAATAACGCTGGTTATTAATAAGTGTCTTTAAACCTTAGATATGTATACATCACAGACCAAGGCATGCATTTCAGTCATCATTGCTAGTCATAACTAGGACCCTCTTCAGTCTGCGACAACAGAAATTTTAAGAGTTTACATGCACGGTATAATTTCATCAACGCGTAAAGCATACTGGTGCTTTATCAAGTATTCCTCAGCTTAGCTCTGGTCCAGTCTCACAGTCTCCACCACAATAACCAGCTCCATTTTATTGCAGACACTTCACATGCTCGCTTCACCAATGAGAAAATCTAGTCTTAGACTAGTAGCTCTTACTTAAATCTCAATTACCAGCCAGATTTTGTTTTCACATGTTTATTATACAAAAGTCAAATGATTAATTGCACAGGTTTTTTAAGTGTTAGTTTTACTATTTCATGTCCATGAGCCAGTCTGTTGGCAGGAGGACAGGTTAGAAAATAAAGTATCTCTGTGCCAGAGCCAGTCTGTTGGCAGGAGGACAGGTCAGGTGTTGTCCCTCAGGATGATCAGCTGTCTCCACTGTCACTTTGTACGAGTCAGGGTCAACTGGAAGACATAAAAAAGTACTGATTGTAATTTATGTGATAAGGTGTGATAAAATGATTGCAAAGATACTACAGACAAAGGAGCAATTACAAGGACATGGATAGTTCTTCTTGTTAAAGAAGAACTATCTTATTAAATCTTGTTATTGCAACCACCAAATAGCTAAAAGCTCTTGTTTAATTTTCAGTTTAAAAATTAAAAGAAATCAAACCATTTCAGGAAATCCAATATTGTCTAAAATATATGATTTTCCCATCTTTATTCAGGTACTTCTAACATGTCTTGGGTAGCAAATGGTGAATCGTCTGTTTACCAAGGTCAATAATATTAAACAGTTTTTTTCAGAGATCACTACTTCTCTGAAATACAACCACTGTTGCTGCTTCATTTTTAGAGTTAAGACCACCTTGTCATTCAAATCTCTTAGGGTTCCATGGCTCAAATCTCCCCATGTCTTTCCTCACCTGTTATCTTGGGCAGTAAATCATTCAATGCCATGGCAGCTTTGGTCAGACCTCGACAGCTGTCCACAGCCACAGCTTTCTTACTGATCCCATATGTAGCCGTCACTCCACTGTTAGCACAGGCCTGGAATTGGGAACAAGATATTACTATAAATCCCAAAACAATGTATTCAAACACTGCAGTTACTTCCTCTTTTGGCTTAATATATAAATAATTACAGTCTCAACACATATCTACATAACACAAATAAATGTAATCTCTAGGTCACAGCTATCTACACAAGCATTCTGAGCAGGACAGTTATTATGCACCTCCATCATCCAGCTCAGTGCAAACCATGCCACATAACTTGATGCAAATGGTTGGTGTTCAATGAGAAATTGGATTAATGGTACCCGAGCCCCCACCCTGACTTGCTCAAAACAAAATGACAGATTCTTCCAGTCTTGTACCAAAAGGCTGCAGAGTTATGGCCTTATTTTCACCATCCCGAATAATAATAATAATAATAATAATAATAACTTCTCCAGGACAAGGGACAAAGGGTTGAAATAAACCTGTCCCCACTTGTTGACCTCCTGGGCATGCTAATGCTCACCTTGGATACAAAGACAACGGAGTTGGCTCCCACAGACTTTCCGTAAGCTCCAAACATCTTCCTTTGTCTCACTGGCTCTGGTGTAGGAATGGATGCATTGGGCATGCCTACACAAACAAGAGGCATGGAAATATGACTATGTAACAGAATTAACCATATATTTAATAATTGCGATCTTACATATATAATATTGCAGTTATCAATTTATTCTGCCAAACTGTCTATCTATTGCTTTAAAAAATTGTTAGTGAGGCAGTTATTTCTTCACTCAATTTAAGTGTATTTCCTAAATAATAATAAATACATGTTTTATTTTCCAAAAGCTGTCTTTTTAATATTACTCTCTGCCATAAGTATTCACTTCCTTCTTTAATGGTATTTAAACTCTCAACCTATGTCCCAATAATTTATGTAAGATTTTAGTAACTCACAACAAAATGAGTTTTACTGCACTACTTAGAATATCTGGAAAGTTATTTTTTAATAATGACCACTAAACCATTATCTCTGGAAAACACCAAGTTTTTCCCAGCAGTCCTCACCCATCTGTGCCCAGGCTATCTGGCCGCCCTTCACAATGATCTCTGGTTTGGCTCCAAAGAATGCAGGCTGCCATAACACCAAGTCTGCCAGTTTGCCCGGCTGAAAGAGAAACAACTTTAACCTTTATTTCTTTCAACAAAAGTATCAATATAAAGAAAACATTAATAAGACAAAAATACTCGGGAATGTTCCAGGAAGAGAAAATTTTATAGAAGTTCACTATGATTTCATTTGTTTTCAGAGCTGCTACACACAAATACTGTATTTGTTTTCAATAAAACTAGGTTATTCTACCTTGATGGGACCCTTGGAGGACATCTCATTACAGTCAAGTAAATGTAATTCTTACAGTGGGAAGTGAACATTAGACTGGACTCATATATATATGGTGAATTAATGGCAATCACACAGTCAGCTTAGGCTCTAAATAAAGCCTGTTCTAAATGACTGGAGCCACGACTACAGAGGCATCAGGTGCCCCCTACCTCCACTGATCCTATCAGTTTCCCCATGCCATGTGCCACAGCTGGGTTGATGGTATACTTGGCAATGTAACGCCGGACACGGATATTGTCATTGTCACCTGTCTCTACTGTCAGCCTGCCTCTGAACTGCTTCATTTTATCTGCCGTCTGCCATGTCCGGGTGATCACCTCCCCTACTCTGCCCATTGCCTGCAACAATTAATATGTAATATGTATCAAAATAAATCTAAGAAATAAGCATAAATTAAAAATTCATTAAAAAGCTGATGGGAACTGCAATTTATCAAAACAAAGAAGACAGTATTTCACTTCATCCTGATCACAGACATTACTTTCCATCTTCAGCTCAAATGGTAAAAATATTCAATTTAGTTCAAGTATATGGTCAATATCAGATTGCATGGTAATTTATTATAAAAGTGCAAGTATTTTGCCAAATCTATCCCAACATCAGATTGCAACACATCTATCACAATATCCCAGCTGAAACGTCACTGGTTACCATACATGTCATGCCAACCATGTCATCACTGAAATCTTATTATAGGTGTCACAACCAAATACTAAATACAAGACTGACCATGATGTGTTCAGCAATCTACAGCTTTCATTTTGAAATCAGGAGAAATGGATGCTTTTAAAATTTAAGTTTCACAAAAGTGATACAAATAAAAATGAGTAACTCTTTATCAACAAATGAGGATGAACTTCCATCTCTATAGTCTCTGTGCAAGTACCTGAGAGTCTGATGCCATCATGCTGATAGCTCCCATGTCATGTAAGATGTCTTCTGCTGCAATAGTCTCAGCGCGAATTCTGGATTCTGCAAAGGCCACATCTTCTTTCAAGTTTCTGAAAAAATTTGGACATCATGCTCTGTCAAAGCTTTTATTATGCTATATGTAAAGCATTAGATATAGATTGTTTCTTTTACCTTATTCTGCATTAATAATAACAACAAAATAATGGATTATTTGAACTAAATAACTACTTAACATACACCTTTACTTTTGTTTAATATGATGCTTATCAATTATTTAAATATCAAATCATATACAGCAATGGCACAGCCTCATAATGAAAGCCATTGTTGAGGATGATAATAATGACATATCCACAGCAGGATGTTGATGTTCAGGGCCTCTTTACACAATAGAACTAAGTCAGAGAAGTTCAAAAACTGCTGGAGGCCTCTTGCCCAGACTTTTCACAATTTGATCTTAATGGACTACAACAGTTTCACCCTGGGCCATACGTATTACAGTTACTGTAATAACTATTTTTAAAAGCAACTTTCAACCAAGGTCTTTTCACAAAATATGGTCTCATAAATCACTTTGTGTTCTCAATGAAAATCTGGTAGGCATTCAGCAGCAGGTATTTACATGGAATAATCCCCAGTATACTCACGGATCTAAGTGATGGCACACCATCAACATATCCAAATGTTCATCCACAGTATTCTTGGTGAAAGGTCTTGTGGGATTGGTAGAGGATGGGAGAACATTGGCCTCTCCACACACCTTGATGATGTCAGGAGCATGGCCACCACCAGCGCCCTCTGTGTGATACGTGTGAATAGTTCTTCCTTTAAATGCTGCGATACTGTCCTCAACACAGGCAGACTCATTCAGGGTGTCAGTGTGGATCATCACCTAATAATATTATATATATATCATATATTTAATGCTGTGATACTGTCCTCTACACAGGCAGACTCATTCAGGGTGTCAGTGTGGATCATCACCTAATAATATTATATATATATCATATATTTAATGCTGTGATACTGTCCTCTACACAGGCAGACTCATTCAGGGTGTCAGTGTGGATCATCACCTAATAATATTATATACATATCATATATTTAATGCTGTGATACTGTCCTCTACACAGGCAGACTCATTCAGGGTGTCAGTGTGGATCATCACCTAATAATATTACCTCATTATAACTCTACATTTTGATTTAATTGCTTTCTAAATACACTCTACTTGATAATTTTATTTTCACATCTTTCACTTTAAATCTTTTATTTTTCACATTTAAATTGTCTAACAGAAATCAATTTTAATGTAAATTAATTTATTTATTTATCTATTTTAGCTGAACAAATTATCATTTTTATTAAAAAACAACCAATATTAAAGTATCTTATTATTATCATACTACTTTTGCCTTTATCACATTCTAAATCACTTCAGGTAAAGGTTTCCACATGTGGCCTGTGGACATGCCTCCTCCCTAAAAACACCTGGCATTTCACTCTTACCTGGACATCATATTTCTCTGCCACTTTCAGAGCAGTATCTATGGCAACTCCACTCTTACCTGAACATCATATTTCTCTGCCACATTCAGAGCTGTATCTATGACAACTCCATTCTTACCTGGACATCATATTTCTCTGCCACATTCAGAGCTGTATCTATGACAACTCCATTCTTACCTGGACATCATATTTCTCTGCCACATTCAGAGCTGTATCTATGACAACTCCATTCTTACCTGGACATCATATTTCTCTGCCACATTCAGAGCTGTATCTATGAAAACTCCACTCTTACCTGGACATCATATTTCTCTGCCACTTTCAGAGCTGTATCTATGGCAGATGGTGTGGTTCCCCAGTCTTCGTGCAACTTAAGTCTGAAATAAAAATATTCCAGACACAAGATTTCACAATAAATGTATCCAGGGTATTGTATTGCTGTTATCTTGAACTGCAAATAATGCAAAGAATGGATATTTCAGTTAAATATTTTATTTTTTGTGAAAATTGTCTTGCTGGTTACAAAATTAACATTTCTTTCAGCCATTAGCAAACCGCAGACTGCGTAAATTATGACAAAGGAAACACTGTAATTTCATTAATAACTTTAGGAGTGCCATAAAGCTAAAGGGGTTAACCCAGGAGGTATTCATCTACAGTAAGGTATTCATACCCAGTTCTACAGTGCAAAGCTATTAACAATAATAAATCACACATTTTTCCTACACAAAAATAGCACTAGTGATGTTTTCCTTATAGTTACTTTGCACAAACAGGCAAAGTTGACAAGTTGACTGCCTGTGATATTAACACGTCTATTAGTAATATGTGAACACAGAGTTATGACATCACCATTCTACCACATACCCTATAGCACCTGCTCGTATCTGTTCAGCCAGCTCCTCCACATTCTCCTCACTGTTGGAGGTGTTGCCCTTGCCAGTGAAGCCAAAGTTCAGTGGGAAGGCATCTGTGCTCTGGATCATATACCTAGGATAAAATGGAGAGGCTGAACCAAATAATTTCAATTATATCAATACTACATGTAGCTAGCAGCCATTATTGGTGATGTAATTCCTACCTATGGCTGACTATTAAATTTTATTTTTAAAAGATGGAAATCCACTTATTATTATAAATGATAGAAAATATCACTTCAGAATTTTGAAAATGTTCATATTTTAGTGTTCATAAAATCAAGTTATGATGATTAATTTCAATAGCACAATATTCTTATTACACAGTTAAAAACAATTATTATATTGACTTTTTCTTACTTTTCTGCTTTTACATCTTTTAATATGAAATGTCCACTATATAGATGTAAATAGAAGTAAACAGATTTTCCCCAAAAATTTCCTATCCTACTGCTATTATAGAAACGCCCTTCAAAAAGTCAATGCCTTCAAGAAATTGCCGCAAACCAGAAGTACATGCTTTTTTTGCTGTTTTTCCCAGCATGCCTATGTAAACACAAGTAAAATGAAGCATCTGATTCAAGTCTCAAACGCATGCTTGTCTACGATATCGATGTGTTCAGTTCACTTTGTTTACACTGACAAGTCAAGCTCAGAAATACATGTATTTTAACTTTTTACATTTTGATTCTTCTGCAATCTAATTATCTGCATGGTTATTTTCTCAAAATTTGCATAGGCTACGAAATACTTCTCATTGGAAAATCACCCAGCAGCTTCTCAAATACAACTGAGTGACATTTCAATTTACTTCCGGTTTTTGTTGATATCTTGAAGGCATAAGCATTATGATTTGCAGCATATGTCTAAAGTGTTCTGTTTCAAAATCTATGCAACCCTTTGTATTGAAATTTACAACACATATTGTTTAAATGATATCGCACTTTCTGTTAATTTCTTGAGGAGTGTGTCTAAATGTGCAAATTCTCTCTCTCTCTCTCATTTGCACACACACATGTAAACACACACACACACACACACACACGTACACACACAAACACACACACATACTTGATGTGATTAGGCCCAGGACTACAAGTTGTGGCACATGACCCAGAGGCTGGTCCTGTCCCGCCGCCAAACATGGTGGTCAGTCCTGAGGCTATGGCCTCTCTGGCCAGTTGTGGACATATGAAGTGGACGTGAGCATCCAGGCCACCTGCAGTAAGTATCAGCCCCTCTCCTGCAATAACCTCTGTCCCTACTCCAACTACCATGCCCTACAGAGATAATAACAGATTCTCAAATGTCTCACTTTATTCATTATTCTTCTTAAATACAATAATTATCAAGATCAGAAGAATAACAACATTGCTGCCCTGGAACAAACTCTGCATAACATTTTTCTTTTCCCCGTTAGGTTTATAAAAAGAAGGCCTCATGAAAGGCTGAGAGTCGTTCCAGATACAACCTTCCAGCAGTGTACAGAAGTGGGGTTGAAAATAGCAGAAATGTTCATTAACACAGCAGAGACTGTTATTCAGTGAAAAGTCTGAAAACATGGCATGGGGTCCAGGAAGCCCTGTGCATCAATCTCAACAATGGTATTTCTGGTATATCTATTTTAAAAATCAGAAATCTGCTGATGATTGGAAAGATCTCATTACTGCACCAAGGATTACTCTGAGAGGCAAATTACGTAGTTTGGAATTGAAATTAATTGTCTGAGACACAAGTCTAGTTACTTTTCAGACACAACTTGTACATATCATTTAAACAGGGCTTGGTCTAAAGGAAAAACTGTCCATAGTGTCTGGTAGGACTTTGGAATTGTCAACTACTTACTGGTGTCACTCCATCCATGATATCTGGGTTACCTGCCTTCCCTATGCCAGCTATCATACCACCCTAGAACAAAACATTGTACTGGGTTATATATATATATATATATATATATATATATATATATATATATATATATATATATCTGGGTTACCTGCCTTCCCTATGCCAGCCATCCTAGAACAAAACATTGTACTCATATATATGTGTGTGTGTGTGTGTCAGGGTAAATCAAGTAAATCAGTAATAAAATACAGCTCAAAATTTCCAAAATCTGATGATCGTACTAAAAAATTAACATTAACCTTAATGCCGACATCAGCTTTCACAATCCCCACGATGGCGTCCACAATGAGGGCGTTGGTAATGACAGTGTCCAGGGCGTGGTCATTGGTCACCCTGGCCGCCTGACCCATCCCCTCTCTGATCACCTTGCCACCACCAAATTTCAACTCATCCCCATAACTTGTGAAATCTCGCTCAACTTCTACAATTAGGCTAGTGTCCCCTAAGCGAACCTTTAAAAAGTTTTTTGAATAAAAGTCAAAATCAAGTATTTAACGCACAAAGCAATCAATAATCCATTTACTGTTTAATTAATATGAAAAAATACATGTTAAAATTAATAGAAACCTGAGATTATTATTAATCTTACGACTAATCATCTGAAAATCTGTATGACATATTTTAAATTCCTTAAAAAAGAGATTTACATAACTTTCATTTAATAAATATCTGTCATTTTAATGATCACTTCAAAAAACATAACCCCTTACCTTGTCCCCGCGAGTTGGGCCATATATGGCAGTGTAGAGTTGCCTTGGAATGGAAACTGGGGAACCTTCTGCAGGGGGCACCTTGCTTTTCTTGGCACTTGGCTACAATGAATGACTTATTTTAATACATGGTATCATCTTAAAGGTCTTATTGAAATGTGCAGAAATGAAACATATCATAAACTTGATGCTTTGTATCATGTATAGAGAACATGAAGATCAATTAAACCTTTATTAGCATTTAAGGTGAACAGAAAATAAAAAAAGAAAAATAATACAAAAGTAAATCCCCATTAAAAACATAGCTCATCAACCCAAAATAAAGAAACATCTGGAGAATCTGTCCCTATGATTCTAGTCAATCAGAGTTTGCAGGATGAACACCACTTGTAGCAGAGAAATGGTGACAAATCGAGATGGAAAAAGATGCTGCATTCTTTTTTACACAACTGATCTAGAAAATCTATTATTTGATATTCATTTTCTCAACTGACTTGTGTAAGATATGCCTTGGTGTTCATCTCATAGTACACAGTTTCTGGGGAAATTCTTTATTTTTTATTTATTTTTTAATTTTTTGGTACATAACTGCCTTATATATCCAAATAAAGAGGACGCAAAGGATCACATTTTATTTTCAACTTCACATGAAAACACACCTCCCCTATGAACTGCACAGCTTATATGACAAGCAAGTTTCTTTACCTTCCATATTAGCATTTCTGACTCACCTGATCTACATGATTAAATCCTTGTGAGTGAACTCTCTTCATCACCTCTGGTAAGTTCTCTGGCTCCACAAGACCACTGCCTAAACCATTACCTCCTCTCACTACCCTGATATAGAGAAAACATACAGTATTACCACACACTAACTTATTGTTACATATGAATTCATAGTGAGATTTAAATCTGATGATGGTTAATTTGAAAGCTCACACATGGAGGAAATCATTTTTAATGCATTCAGATTCGCACATCCTACTAGCTGGGTCAGTCCAACTCCGCAGTGGATTCTCGCTCAAGTGCAATCAGTGAAATCAGCTTAATTGTCTGACACACACACTTGAACAGCATAGGTGATTAACTATTGTGTGCTGATTAAGCGGATTCCACTGACTGCACTTTAGCAAGAATCCCCTGCAGAGTAAGACCGACCCAGCTAGTATGATGTATGAATCTGAATGGGCCCTTAGTCATGCATGCATTCATGCTATAAGCAATGTAATGGTTATTTTTTATCAGTACATTTTGGTAATAAACAAAATAATGCTATATAAATTGTTATTTGTTCTTTTCTTGGTTGGACTGGAGCTGTGAACTGGACACCTGAGAGAAGTTTATGCACAACTTGACCCTGGTTTAAGATCAGATTTTCTTCAAGTCCTCCCTGTGAATGAAGTGGTCATCTGTTCACTCAATTTACTCACCTGTTTCCAGCAATTTCTACCAGGCAGACATCTTTACTTTCCCCTGGTTCAAACCTTATGGCAGTGCCGGCTGCAATATTCTGAACAAAAAAAAAATGAAAATTCAACTTTAACAGTTGTCTTGTAGAAAAGCTCTGTTCTAACAACATGAGCATTAGAATTGCTGTCATTTTTACAACTTAATGGAGTCAGTGTGAGGTCACCACTGAGATAATATCCAATACAGGTTATTTGTTCTTACATTATTAACTGAAGGGTTCATTGTTCTAGGTAAAATGTTGACCCAAAGGTACAGTGCAACTGTGACAGCAGAAAATGGAGGTACTGCCAATGAAAGGGACCAGCATCATCATTTTCAAGGCAAGAGAGGGGCACCTGTGTACAAAGCATATTCTCAGTATTACATGTATAATTTATTGATCAGCAGGACTGTGTAATAAGGTCTGTGTAGGTTTGTGTGCTTCTTGATTGGGTTTTACTTTTTGTTGTAAATGCTGCCTCACATGCACAGAAATAAATACTATATGTACTACTAGTAACTGACCAGTCTCATTCCGTATGCAGCCTCCCTATCAAAGCGCAGGTACTTGCTGGCCTCCAGAAAGTGGTAATGGCTGCCAATCTGAAAGTATACACACAATGTGACATTTCTATAAGTAGAAGCTGAAAAAATGAAAACTTTGCAAAAATCTAGTTGTGTTTTTGAACCCCTCAACTACCTGAGAGTTATAAACCCTTGTCCTCTCACCTGTATTGGTCTATCACACAAGCTGGTCACGGTCAGCGAGGTCTGTCTGCGGCCAGAGTTAATGACCACAGCCTCACTTTCAGCCAGAACTTCCCCTGGAATCACTGTCATGGGCGCATCAGTCTTTGTATTGACAACCTACAAGATTGTAAACAGTCATTGTCTTATGTCTGTCTGTATATAAGACTGGGCTCCCACAGATTTAGATCGATCCATCTGGATCAACCTAACTCCCTTCCGCTAAATTGCTGTCAGCTTCCCGGAGCCAAGCGTGCACAAAAGTTAATTACCCCCTTACAGCTTTAAGTAGACGGGACAGACATTTAAGCTGGTTAAGCTGACAGCAATCTAGTGAGACTGCCCAGGAGGATAGATCAATCTAAATATCTGTGGGAATGGTCTCTAAGTTAACAAGGCATAGAGGTTTTACTTTAGAAATAAGCACAGTGAATAAAATCAACTAAAAACAGCCTGCCTCAGTCCAAAAAGAAGCCAACCTAAATGAAGTTCCTTCTGTCTTTGTATTTGCCCAGCATCAGGTTCTTATCTTCCCTTAAGGGGCCTGCACACAGTGAGCATTTGGCACGGGCCACTTGCGCTGCGCCATTTTCTCATCATGTGCGGGGGTATTTTGATGAGATTTTTGCCTCTTGCGCGGCTGAGCAAAATATCTCATGTGTTTGAAATTTTTGGTCTCTTGAGGCAAATGTCTCAGCGTGTGCGGGTGCAAGCACCGATTGCTCACGCCATGCCAACAATGCGCATGTGCCGGTAGCCGGAAACAAAGAAAAATGGCAGCCTCCAGCAACAAGTAAACAAAAATGTACACAGTTATAGTTAGTCTGATTGATTAATGTGGTCACCATTTGCCATTACTTTCAGAAAAAAAATTAATATGTAATGTTTCCTTAATCACATGATCCCACAGTTCGCGGTGCGTCTGATAGGGGCAGGCCGGGAGGCATCTCTGCTGAGCAAAGAGCGCATCGTTTGCGGGGAGCTGAGGAGCGCGAGCATCTGGCGCAGCGCAAGTGGCGCGCGCCAATTGCTCACCATGTACAGGGTGCTTTAGAAACCTAGTTGGTTCATTGGGACCTTATATCCAGGAGTCTGTTCAACTCAATTTAAAGCAACCAAACTAATGTTCAGACAAATCACACCTCATCTTCTTGTGTGGTAAACTTGTCCAGGCTGGGCACTGGTAGAAAGCTGCCGTACAGAGCCAGCTCAAGGTCACCATCCTGTCTGCAGATTGGGGCATGGATTGTAATCTGAAGAGATAAAAATAAACCACATCACAAACAGTTGGTATAATTCCAACCACTGGTGAAGCATAATATTCATTTTACAGTATTAGCACACCACTAGTTACACAAAAATATAATTACTAAGATATTTAAAACAGTAACAAGCAATAATTACAATCAAATTGAACCAAATAAAATGTTTTTTATCGTACCAGTTTAGTTCCATCAGGGAAGGTGGCCTCTACCTGGACCTGGGAGATCATACCTGGTACACCTGGCTGAAGTTGACGAACTCCTGAAATATCATATGAAATCAATGTAAAAGAGGTCTGAAAGTCCAGACCTAAACACATCAACTTAATTTTATATGTTTAAAATAATGTCATTAGCATCATGATTAAATTAAACACTGCTTCCACGTGTATAGAAAAGATATAGAATGCTTGTTCTCTTGTCTTTTTCCAGACTTCTTGTATTTAAACATTTCACATTTTATTTTCAAAACTGGTTACAAAATGAGGTGCAGTTTTTCCTGCCAGTGCTGGGGTAGGCTCAGGGTCTTGTTAATAATATCCTGCTCTACAGAATTCTACTTACACAGGGCAAAATTTTTGCAACAACTTTGAAGCAGAAATTTAAATATAAGCACTAGAAATGCTGTTTGTGAATGGTCCAGACATCTTACATCATAAAATATTGCCTCTTAGTAGACCTGGCCCAGTTTTACCTGTACCATAAATCATTCTTTAGTCAGTCTTCTTTAAATAAATCAATGTCTTCAAATTAATTTAGTGAAGCCTACTGAATAACAAGTGGTCATATTTTCATAAACTTCACTTCAAATCGGCATAATCTTTCAGGTTAACAAAAGTAGCATTTCAATGCATATTTAGGAAATATGTAAAATTAGTTTCTATGTCATATACTACATATAAGCTTTCAATAAGCTTTCAATTTTATTGCTACATGTAGCTCTAAATATTTTGAAAAGACTGTCAATGTGATTTACTTTTTATAGCGATGAAACTTTTTTGCATTAAAACAAAAAGTAGGCATATTTAACAACAAAAGTATCAATTTGATTAGTGAAATTTCTAATGTTTAGATTTCAAATACATATATAACATGTGGGGCTTTAATTTACACAGTCATACTGAATTATAACACAATTCTAGGCTTACTGTTTTGAGAACTCTATATAAATCTTACCTTAGTCAAGTTATATTCAAAATGCCTGATAAACTAAGGCTTCGTTCACATGGAATGTCTATTTTCTAAAAATCTATTTTCTATTCGCACTATCTTATGATCACGGTCTGTGCCCCGAATATCCCGCCGCGTAATTACTGGCAGCGCGAGCCAGTTACTTACAGTAACTTATAGTAACTGGCTCGCGCTGCCAGTAATTACGCCGCGGGATATTCAGGGCACAGACCGTGATCATAAGACATACCGCAAATAGAAAATAGAATTTAGAAAATAGACATTGCATGTGAATGAAGCCTTATTCAGTAACATCTGATATTTTTTCTGTGTCCCATGTTCTCAAGATTTATCATTTTTCATTTAATCAACTTGCCTTTCGCCAACTTCTTGATATTGTTTAGGAAATGACAAGACTTTACTCTGGGACATTCAAGTAATTAACCACAATAATCTAATCACATACTCCATGGCATACCCTAC
Source organism: Lingula anatina (assembly GCF_051362555.1). Classification (NCBI taxonomy): domain Eukaryota; kingdom Metazoa; phylum Brachiopoda; class Lingulata; order Lingulida; family Lingulidae; genus Lingula; species Lingula anatina. Next base: position 14,728,604 of record NC_141775.1, read on the forward strand.
CCAGCATCTCTCTTCCTCGGCTCATCAGCTCAGCCACAGAATGTGTCCCATCACGCACCAGTTCCTGAGTCTGAAACAGAGCCAATCGCAGCTTTATCACAGTCAATGGTCTGAGCTGCCTAGGTACTACATGGTGCAACTGATTACAATAAACAACCATTTTATATTAAATCACTGAAATCTACAATATGCTTGATATTTATACAAACCTATTTTAGACATTATGTAAATAACAAAGAACTGTGCTGGGAGGAGACATGCAGAGATTAACACACCTCCCCATAGGTCATCCCTGCAGAAGTACAGTAATTAAATCACCGCTCCAATCGACCAGATGCATAGGGAGATGTGTGAGAGGTGGAAAGACCATTACAGGATTAAGGGGTCTTCCTTTCATTTTGGGTCCCCCATATTTGAGCCTTGGACCAGATGATACTCGGATCTTCTATTCTAAATGGCCCCTTGAACATTGAAACTGGCTTGCCCCCCCCCCCCCCCCCAAACACCACATAGCGGCCAGCACACCACATACAGCTTCACTCCTCGCTCGAACATATGCCCCACTCGTTATATATTAATACCACGCTTCAGTGAAGTGATAACCCCAGCCATGTCATGTGGACAGAATGCTGACCTACTTGGTTCACCCAGCCCAAGCACATGCAGGGACTAATTGGGGATAGCACCAAACCCATACACAGCGTTCATATCAAAACTGACAATGGAAGCGCTGACACAATCATGTCGTACTAACCTCTCACACTTAGTGTTAGGGCGTCCTCTCTCTCTTGATATTTATTTTTTTATCAATAGGCCTATATATGGGATATGTTACATGTGCTTCTGTGCAGTTAAATTTACCTGGCTAGCTATAAGCGCCACAGCCTCCGAATAATTCAACCGAACTCCTCGTGCAAGACGCTTCTGGGCTAAAGCCCCTACTTGATGGACCAAAAGACCTTCCAACTCCCTGGGAGAAAGCTTCATCTTCGCTGGAGCAAGGAGTTTCAACAAACTCCTTGGCTGGAGTTTACTATTTGCGTCGTGGTTTACAGACACATGTTAAAGTTGAAACGTCAAGCTCATGTCCTCTATAATATAAGGGGAGACAGGTTGGAAAACACTTTCTGTTGCCACTTCTACTGACATCTGACATACAATGAGGCAGTCGAAATGATTTTGTGCAATACGTGTTGTTTGTGAAATGCACTCGTTTTCTTTCTGTCTTTTCTTTTTCATGCACACAAATAATATCAGTCGATCACCTCTCCCCCGATAAGATGAATTTGTCCGCACAAGGTCAACCAGGGTCAGACTGCTACGTAATGATGTTGGTTTAATAATATAGACCTAGATAAGTCTGCAGTCCTCGCCGTCAGTGTACGCAGTGTTCAACTTAATCAGTGCGTGGCAAGACGGCATGGACTCTGCTGACAACGGCGCCTGCAATTTCTTGAGAGGTACGACAGCATCTGTTGGTTATATGATAACAATGGCGATGGCGGATGGTCGACAGATCCAGGATTTTGCTGGGGGTTAGGGGGAAGACAGGGAGGGAAGGGGGGCACTTTGAAGCTAGGACGGGGGGGGGGGGGGGGGGGGGGGAAGTCACATGTCCCCCAGCCCCCTCCTTTCCCCTCGTTCTGTCGCTGTAGAGGCAGGCCTAATACAGCTGGTATATTCATCAGATAGCTAATGAGGTTTTTGTGATTGCTTAAAAATGACTTTTCCTTAATTACTGGATCAAACATTCAAAATTTCTTTTCCTTGACACAGTGACACTGGTTTAATCCAGGTTAAGTTCTGCTAATTAATGTGAATTTTACTGCTGTACTGCATTTACAACTACTTGTTCAGAGTTGGGTACTCAACGTATGTGTATAAACTGTACTGTATGTACTGTATCTGTTAGTCTGTGGAACAACTTTGGTTGAGAATGTGGCCATGAAGAGATAAAGACATTTTTAGACTGAGTTTTATATGTATTTCTCCCCTCTTCATACACTGGTATTCTTAAAGCAGTAATTGCATGTTGAGGTGTATCATATATGTCACTCAGTTAACACTCATATGGTATATGAATATATTTTACAGCCTTTGGAGGATTTCCTCTCAATGTACTGTAGACAAACTTGTAAAATATTAGATCCATTCCCAGAGATTAGATCGATCCAACTAGATCGGCCTAACTCCCTGGGGGTTGACGCTGAATAGCTGTCAGCCGAGCGGGTATGAAAGTTAATTACGCCCTTACAGCTTGTAGTAGGCAGGACGGCCATTTAAGCCAGATTATCTGACAGTAATCTAGTGAGACTCCCCACGGGGATAGATCGATCTAAAATCTATGGGAATGCGCCTTAAAATAAGATGCCCATAAGTTAGGGAATTGCATTGTGAATGATGTGAGGCATATTTTTCACTCTGTTTCTTTGTATCCCTACCAGCCTGTGCAGCAGTCACAAGGAATATTCAGACTGGTTCAACAGGTGCATTACTTCATGTATCATATGCTATATTCCAGCTGGGGCAGTCAAGGAAGCCACACCGGCCCACGCCCACAGCCATGACCACTCACATGACCACAGCCACACACATGACCATGGACACACACACGAGGCTATGGAGAACCCAGGGTCCTACACTGGCAGACCAAGGCCAATACTACGCAAGGATTTTAAGAAGGTTGTTATCAACATCTAACCTGCAGTAGAAGTGTTCATGTCAGATATCTAGGCTATGACAGTGGTGGTACTGTACCTGACTCCCACCTTAGCAAAGTTGACATAATATATTATCCTTTATGTTTTATATTGCAAACTATATTTTTCAATTTAAAACTGTAGTAATATGATATGATGTGAAGTGCATGTATTTTTGTTTGTTTTTTGTTTAATTGGGCTCTTACTTCAAATTGATTTATTATTAGTTAATAAAAATAAATTTCATTCCCTCTTTCACCACCACTTTTTATTGTTATGTAATTATACTAACATGTCTGCTGTATATCCTGCCAGAGGGCATTCACTGTGGGTATTGGAGGTCCTGTGGGTTCAGGGAAGACGGCTCTAGTTCTGGCTCTCTGCAGACATCTACGGGACAGACATGGCGTGTGTGTAGTCACAAATGATATATTTACCAGGTATACACATTGAGCAGGACAGTTTTGTGTACATATTGATGTGGATAAATCAAGTTTTTTATTTTATTTGATCCAGTCCAAGCTTACTATGATGTTTACATGTTGGCATAGACATTAATAAGAATAATGGGTGCATTTAGGTGCAGGTGAGAAAATAATGGGTACATTAAGGGAGGATAACATAACTTGCCTTCATCTTTGACAAAAAACAATGCTATTACCAGCCACAAATGACTGTAGAATGCGACTTGGCTTTCCTTGGATTGCGTTATAGATCTACTGTACAGGTAAATGGTATCTTAATTGACAGGGATTTATTGGTTGCCAGAGCAACCAGTGCAAAGTTTTCTGCAGTGGCTGCTGAAGGCCAGGGAGTGCTATTACACCATGCTGAACTCCAATTGTCAATTTAATAATTGTATATAAGTTGGGTACCAAATAAGGCTTAAAACAAGTTATGATTCATTTCCTAATGTGAAAAAGGTAGAAATTGCTCATTAAAGCTGTGGGGACAGAATCAGGCGTACATGAGATATTACCAACTCTGCATGTCTAGATCTCTCACCCATAGAGCTGTTAATAAATTCTTGCAATGATTTCCCAAGTTTAAACCATGTCATTTAATAACTGAAGATGAAAAAATACAATTTCACAAAATATTGCTGTTTATTTTAAAGTTACAAACATTATTCATTAGTGAACAAAGAAGCAGAATGTAGATGAATTGATAAAATGACTTTTGTTTACTTTTGGAAATATTGACCAATAAGTTACCAGTATTTCTTTATATAGATTTTTAAAAAATTGCATGTTATGGCAAATTGGCAAATTTACATTTTTATGTACAGACACAGATGTGTCTGTACATATAGCCATCATCTGCGTCTGTCGTCGCCGTCGTCGCCGTCGTCGCCGTCGTCGCCGTCGTGCACTTTTACCGATAACACGATAAGTGGAAAACCATTTTGCCTTTTGATTTGAAACTTGCAGAACTGATGAATATTCATAATACGCAGGTCAAGTTCGAAAATCAGCATGATCGGGTCACTCTTAGGGAAATTATGCTGTTTTTTCACTTTTTTCAACATATATGCAGCACCGATAACACGATAAGTGGAAAACCATTTTACCTTTTGACTTGAAACTTACAGAACTGATGAATATTCATAATACGCAGGTCAAGTTCGAAAACCAGCATGATCGGGTCACTTTTAGGGAATTTATGCTGTTTTTTCACTTTTTTCAGCATATATGCAGCACCGATAACACGATAAGTGGAAAACCATTTTACCTTTTGACTTGAAACTTACAGAACTGATGAATATTCATAATACGCAGGTCAAGTTCGAAAATCAGCATGATTGGGCTATTTTGAGGGAATTTATGCTGTTTTTTCACTATTTTCAATATAAATGCAACACTGATAACACAATATAAGAAAAACGGATTGGCCAATTGTAATTATACTCACAGGAGTGGTCAATCTTACTAAAACGCAGGTTGAGTTCGAAAATCAGCATAATCAGGCCATTATTTTAGAAGTTATACTGTTTTTTTCACATTTCCTCAGATTCAATTCTTAAGCATGTTAACAGTCTCATTATTTAACTAATAAGATGCCTAAAAGTGTTTGTTTGATATTTCCTGCATCTTTACAACATTGTTAGTTGATTATGTAAAAAACATGGTAAACTTGTTATCATGTATTGTGTAATAAAGTGTCAGAAATAGAAATAAACTCATATCATTGCAGTTTGTCAGATTCAATCATCCACTATGTTCAGAATCTCAGAATGGAGGAAATTGGACATTTAACACTGTTCTATTGGTACTTTTCCCATTTCATCAATTTTTTTAGTTGGTCATATAAAAATGGCAGTAAAATGTTTATTTTGTTTTTATGTTAAAAAAGTGTTAAAAATGGAAATAAACCCATTTCAGAACAGTGCTGTCTTGTTCAGCATATATGCAACACCGTAAACACGATAAGTGAAAAACTGTATTACATTTTGGCTTGAAACTTACAGTACTGATGAATATTCATAATACGCCGGTTAAGTTCGAAAATCAGCATGATCGGGTAATTTTTAGGGAAGGTATGCTTTTTTTTCACTTTTTTCAGCATATATGCAACACCGTAAACACGATAAGTGAAAAACTGTATTACATTTTGGTTTGAAACTTACAGAACTGATGAATTTTCATAATTCGCCGGTCAAGTTCGAAAATCAGCATGATCGGGTAATTTTTAGGGAAGTTATGCTTTTTTATTTTCACTTTTTTCAGCATATATGCAACACCGTAAACACAATGTAAGAAAAACAGATTGGCCAATTGTCATTGTACTCACAGGAGTGGTCAATCTTGCTAAAATGCAGGTTGAGTTCAAAAATCAGTATAATCGGGCCATTATTTTAGGAGTTATGCTGTTTTTTCACAATTCCACAGATTCAATTCTTAGGCATGTTAACAGTCTCATAATTGAACTAATAAGAAATGTAAAAGTGTTTGTTTGATATTTCCTGCATCTTTACAACATTTTTAGCTGATTATGTAAAAATGATGGTAAACTTGTTATCGTGTATTGTGTAATAAAGTGTCAAAAATGGAAATAAACTCATATCATTGCAGTTTGTCAGATGCATTCATCCACTATGTTCAGAATTTCAGAATGGAGGAAGTGGGACATTTAACACTGTTCTATTGATACTTTTCCCATCTCATCAATTTTCTTCATTGGTCATATAAAAATGGCAGTAAACTGTTTATTTTGTTTTATGTTAAAATAGTGTTAAAAATGGAAATAAACCCATTTCAGAACAGTGCTGTCTTGTTTACATTTTGGCATTTTCAATATGTGACTTAAAAGTTCCATGGGCCTGAAGACTTTTGCTAGTCACATTTTCTGAATAACCATGATACTAATATTTTATAATTAAAAATTGATGGTCATTATGCTGCAAAACATTATGTAATGTTGCATCAAAATTTGAAGAAACCCCCATTTTGGGCACTGCTCCCATGATGACCATTTAAGGAAAATCATGTCAATTACTGTTCTCAAACTTACAGGAAAGAAACATGGGTCTAAAATACAGCTTCAGTAGACAATGCAGTCTGTTTGGTAAATTTTTCTGGCAATTAAACAGTTTTTTGTGAAAATTTAATTTTTTACTTATTGGCATTTCCAAGGTGTGACTTAGAACCTCCATGGGCTTGAAGACCCATGCTAGTCACATTTTCTTAAAATCCATGACAGGTATAATTTATTATGAAAAATGGATGGTCATTATGCTGTAAAACATTATGTAATATTGCATCAAAATTTGAAGAAACCCCTATTTTGGGCACTGCTCCCATGATGACCATTTAAGGAAAGTCATGTCACTTACTGTTCTCAAACTTACAGGAAAGAAACATGGGACTAAAATACAGCTTCAGTAGGCAATGCAGTCTGTTTGGTAAATTTTTCTGGTAGTTAAGTAGTTTTTTTGTGAAAATGTAATTTTTCACATATTGGCATTTTCAATGTATGACTTAGAACCTCCACGGGCTTGAAGACCCATGCTTGTCACATTTTCTGAAAATTCATGACACTTATATTTTATTATTAAAAATCGATGGTCATTATGCCGTTAAGCGTTATGTAATGTTGCATCAAAATAGAAGAAAACACAATTTTGGGTGCTGCTGCCTTGATGACCATTATGGGAAAACTGTGTTACTTATGACTGTCAAACTTTCAAAAAAGAAACACAGGACTAAAATGCAGCCTGAGTTGGAAAAGCAGTCTAATTGGCTTCTTTTTCTGGAAGCTATACATTTTAGTGTAATATTCATTATCTTTTTGGCATATTCATTGTGGGACTCAGAGCTCCCATGGACATGAAGCCGAATGGTTATCATATTTTCTACATGTCCATCCTATTTATAGTCAATAAACAAAAATTGGTGATAATTATTCTCTAATTTATTATGTAATGTTACATCAAAATTGACAACAATCTTTTTGCACTGCTACTGCAAACATTATGAAAAGAAAACTGTGCTACTTATTATCATTTTTAACTTACAAGTACGATTTTTAGGATTGGCCTTCAGCTCATATGAGAAAACCAGCTCTATTGGATTATCATTTTTATTGAATTTATGCATTTTTTGTGAAATTTTCATTTTTCTCATTCTGGCACTTTCTAAGTATAAACTTGAACTCCGATGGGCCTGAAGCCTTATGCTTTTAATTTCGTCTGTGTTACCTGTTGTGCATAAGTTGATGTTGACTGTGCAGTTAAACATAATGTATTATTGCATCAGGATTGGTAGTCTCCTATTTTGGGCATTATGGTTTTGTGCTTTTCTTAAAGTGTGACTTATGGGCCGAAAGACCTTTGAGTGGTTTAGTCTGTAAATTACCCTTGGGTATCACTAGATTAATTTCAGAGTTATAAAGTCATTTGCCTTAATAGGCCATTAAATGAGATTACATAAAGCACACTTGTTGATATTTCCCTGTAAACTCCCAAAGGTAAAGCTCTCTGCTAGATTAATAATAAGGAAGCAGTGATAATTATGCAGGTAAATTTTGTTTAATATTGCAAATAAGTTTTAAATAATATATATATATATATATATATATATATATATATATATATCAAACTGGAAGATTAAAAGTTTGAATAGCATCTTCATTGGAATTATATTTACCTCAAGCTCTGCCAAGGAGGTCATATTTTCACCCCCGTTTGTCTGTCATCCACATAACACAAAAAGTTATGGACTGATTTTGCAGAAATTTTCAGGAACTGTCGGAAGTGGGCCAAAGAGGACAATGATTAATTTTTGGTGGTGGTCTGGAACAATAATCAATCAATTATCAATAATAATCAACAATTGCTGACTTGGCAGTGGTCTGCACTCTCAAAGTGCTTTTCTAGCTTTGTTATGTTTTCCTTTATAATTTTTTCTCAAACACTTGCATTTGTGACTTTTAACTCTCATCTGCCTGGGGCTCTGCACATTTTCTGTGTTTCCACATAAGCAGTTGTATTGTTTTTTATGTCTTTAAACATTATGTAATATTATTTTATGCACTGTCATCATTTTTCAAATATTGAGAGTTTCATAGTGTGAATTTGAACTCTCATGGTCCTGAAACTGTAATTTTATTGAAGGGGTGGACCATCTTCTGGGTCTTCCTGAAGACAGTCAGGTTATTAAGTTTATATTGACTGGTATCTATTTTTTTCTGTTGGAAGACCATCAAAATGGAGGATGGATCAACATAGATACTTTGTAATACTGTCAGAAAATATCTCTGGGTCCGCTCCTGTTATTGACCATGTTACCTGTTGTGCAAGATTAAAATTCAGTGTTGACTGACAATGCTATTATAAGCATTATTTATTATTGCATCAAAATTGACAAAATGACCTATTTTGCATCTTTATTTTCTGTTTTTTGTCTGTACATTTGACAGCTTTGCTGCCTTGTTTTTATGAATGTGGTCTCTGAATTAAAACAGGACTGTGTATATTGGTATGAATTCACATGCAAATATTTCATTTTAGAGAAGACTGGGAGTTTTTGGTCCGTAACAAAGCATTACCAGAGGAGAGAATGCGAGCTGTGGAGACAGGAGGCTGTCCCCATGCTGCCATCAGAGAGGTAATGTTGAAGAGAGGGGGGGGGGGGAGAAAGAGGGGAGGAGGGCGAGGGGGGAGAGAGAGAGGGGAGAGGGGAAGTATATCTTCAGCCCTTATGTCATTTTTAGTTTATTTCATTTCTATCCACAGTGTACTTATAAATGAAGTTTTCATTTATTTTCCCTAATATTAAGGATTACTCTCTGAACCTGGAAGAAGTGATAGATCTTACCAAGCAGTTCAGCCCAGAGCTGGTCATTATAGAGTCTGGTGGGGATAATTTAGCCGCTAACTTCAGCCGAGAGCTGGCTGATTACATCATATACGTCATAGATGTTGCAGGTATGTATTAGGCATTGTGTGACCTGAAAATGTGCTGGAATTTGCATGAGATATGGTTGATTTTTTAGCAATAAGTGCGAAACTGTATATGGAGGCAATGCTGTCTTAGAAACCTATACAAAAGTGATCGATCCAGCTTGTATGACGGGTTTATGGGAACACTCCCAAGTTGCAAGACTTTGGGCTATCTCAGATGATTCACACTGGTGCCATCTACATGTATCTTTAAGAATCAGATCCAAATGGACAGAATAACAAAGTATACAGTAGAAAACTGTATGTGTATGAATGTAGTTTAAACATTTGAAAAGTACAGAAAAAAGAGAATTCTGACAATTTGGTGACTTCATCAACTCCATATTTCCAAAGGTGGTTGATGACATGGTGGACTATCATTTCTTTCTGTTTCAGGAGGAGATAAGATCCCGAGGAAGGGAGGTCCAGGCATCACTGAGAGTGATCTCCTGGTCATTAACAAAACTGACCTGGCCGAAGCTGTTGGGGCTGACCTGAAGGTAAACAATTGGGATTAAATCTTATCTTGTATGGAAGAAATTTGGCAACACATTAAAAAAAAAATATTGTATGAAGATTAAAATAAACAGGCACTGTATACAGTGTAGTTATGTTTATTAGGTGTTACTTTCACTTTTGCTTTCTCTCTTTTTTGTGAGTTTGATGGGGGTTTCATTATATTTTCACCAGGTGATGGAGAGAGATGCGTCCATGATGAGACAGACAGGTCCAACTCTTTTTACTCAGGCTAAACACCTGGTTGGTGTTCCTGAAGTGGCAGAACATATCATGACTGCACTGAGAGAGACCGCAGCTAGCTGATACTGTGAACAGGCACTGCAGGCTGAGAGCACACAGCCTTTGTATGCTGGGGCTGAACGTTAGAGTTCTGCCTGTGAAACTGGTGCACACATGCATGCATGTACATGCACGCACGCACACACACACACACACAAACACACACACACACACCATTTGCCAACAAATCCTTTTACCTTATCTTCCTTTTCAGCATCTTGTTGACATTCTCTATTTTTAGTTTTACTCTGAAAATATTGTGATAACTGTTCTGCATTTTCAGTCAATTGCCCATCATGATAGTTTTATATTCCAAATATGATGTGTTATTGAAATTCAGCATTCAGTTAGCATTGAACATAAACGGCAAGTCTAGGTCATTTATCAAGAGTTTCTGTGCACTGCTACTGTACATTTATAAGCAGTCATCATTCTAGTTTCTGTATTAAAGATAAGTTTACTATATAAATAAGTAAAGTGTAAATTTGTCTGTTTCCAGGCACATCCCAATCCTAACAACAAACTCCACAATCTACTCTTACACTTTGTCTTTGCTCTGTCTTTATAACCAGTAGATTAATCCAGGCACCGGTCCTGCAATATCTTAACATATTATTAAAAATTGGGGTTTGTGTAAGAGATGAACCACTGTCAGGGGCGGATCCAGAGCTATTTACTGACAGTCTTCCAAATTATCTTTGTTGATTCATCCTCCAATTTTGACCGTCTTCCAACAGAAAAAATTAGATACCCGTCAATGTAAACTTGAAAATCTGACCGTCTTCCAGAAGACGGCCTAAATCCGCCCCTGACTGTTGTAGTATGTTTTGATGCAAACTTGATGGTTATTAAGATATAAACCATCTATTATTAAAAATAGAGGAAGTTCTACATGTTCCTGATTGCCCAGAATACCAGTCTGCTAATAGAAATCTCAACTGTTGGTGTTTTCAACCTCTGCTGAGAGATAGAAGATCAAGCTGAAGTCAAGAGTAGAGCATTTTATTTATATAACATGAGCAGAGAAATCTGTAATTAATTCAAAGGTAACTTTCAAAAAAGATTCAAAGCCTTAACCATTCTTGTTGGTTTTAGTGATTGTAAAAAATGGAAATGCGTTATGTGCTAATTGTGAATTGAAATGTTTAAATCTGAAAGCCACCAGAACATCTGAACTGTAATAAAAGTATAATGTTAACACTGACTTTGTTGCTGTCTGACTTGTACAATGTACATGTATATGTACATGTATTACCATTCAAATGGAACTTATGCCCAACAAAGAAAGGTATACCTACTTTCTTGACCCAAATGAGAAATACTATAAATTATATTGTTATATTTCTATACATAAAATCTAAGTGACATCCAAAAATTGAATATGTACATTTTGTAGCATTTGCAGGTACTGGGATCTGTGAATCCCATGCCCACTGTCACATGCTTTTGTTAAGAATCAAACATACTGGTCTTTCTTTTTGGCTGACATGCAGGTCAAGATTCATGGAGTTTGGGAAAGATGAATTGACCGTCTTAAAATTTCAACAATGTCCATGTAACATCAGGATGAAGTCCAGGTTAACTTACATTCAAGCAAAGTTTGACCAACTTACTTTCACTGCATTAAACAGGTTAACCCTTGATTAGTTTGACTGTGAAAGATGTGACTCTCCAAATGTTTAATTGAAAAACAGAAAATTTTTCTAAGTCTACGTAACCAATTTTATTGTTTACATGCTCTTGAAACATTTTTTAGATTATTTTTCATTCATTATTTAATATCATCAATTGATTTATTATTATTGATGTGGCAGTCTGTATAATTTTATGTGCCTTAGTAAAATATTATGGGTAGGGTGAAAGAAACCTTTTCTTTTTATCTGGAAATATGATGGTGTTCTACAAAGCAAGGTGTGTATGGGGGGGGGGGGTCAGTATAAATATTTGGTAAACTCTTCTTACTGCCTACTGGGGTCAGCTGAACAACGACTTCATTTCTGTGCAAATATTCCTCTGGTTCAAAAATATACAGGGAATTAATTAGGCAGAGAACTATCAGAATATGTAGTAACAGCCATCTCTGTGGTCCTGGTGTAGGGTACACGTCAATGTGGTTAAGGGGATTGTGGGGGGGGGGGGGCGATGGAATGTAATGGTTGAACCTCTGGCATTCTCAACAATTCCCTGTTATTTTCAGACCGCCATTCACAGCTCAATATGTTCCTGCGATGACTTTTAATTAAAAGACCTCTCTTTGATTTGTTTGCGCCAGTTTCCTGCGTTTTCATTTCGCTGATAATACATTTTGGAGTGGTTTATAAAGATAATTTAAGCTTTTGGAAGATAACTGCAGATTATCGATAAAGAAGATGGGACGATTTGACATAAAACCCAGGTGCAGCCTTTCAAATACATCATGGGGCCAAACGACTTCACCTGGAGTAGACAGTCCTGTAGTTTACGTTTACATTTTAGTCTCGTATATCAAGCGTATTCTAAATGCCCGAACGCTCTCTCGTGACAAAGTATGCGATGTTTGTACACTAAAATAAGACAAGGTCATGCTCTTGGTTAACTAAATATTCTGTCCGCGTTTGAAAACGTCCCAAAGTAATGCCAGTACTTATGTCTACACATTCTGCAAGGCTTCTTATCTTTCCCCAATCGATATTTTCTTTTGAAATGTACAGGAAGAATGGCGGTATAAAATGACTGGACGGGTATTGAGAACTGAATTAGAAATGGTATAAAACATAAAGTCACTCCACGCTATATGCAACCATACTCTGGAACAGTTAACCCGCTGAAATTAGAGTGTCAAAGAAATTTAAAGATATTTTAAAGATATTTTAACAGCACATTATTAATTACCAAGCAGTTCTTATTCTTTTAGATCCTAGCATACTTAACTGACAATATTCAACTCTTATACTGAACAGATTATTAAGATTATTAATAAGCTATATATCTGTATTGTGTAACTAAATTTTAATTTGCCATTTTTAGCTCTCAACTTTGTCATTTTAATTGTAATATTTTGCTCTTTTAAATTGTAATATTTAGCTTTTTTTAATTTAAGATAACTGTAAGGCGCATTGAGACTTTTTAATGGAATGCGCCATATAAGAAGAAATTATTATTATCATTAAATCTCAGCGTTCACGAGTAGTCAATGGTGGATCCTTAGAGGATCATAATTTATTTGTATATAAGCAAGCAAACTTTGCCTCTTTTATTTTAGTTGAAAGCATTATAGTAGACGTTAATAATGTACTTAGCAGCAGTGCTTGCTGTCTTGAAAAATGTCGAATAGTTTACAATGTGACAAGATAACGTATTTAACATCCACCGAACGTTCATGAGAAGACATGAGATAAGCGGGATACAATGTAAGAAATGTGCGCTCTATATACAGGAGTCGTGTAAAGGCAGTGTGTACCTACCCTCTACCAGGGCGACAGATTGATTTTTCACAGATATTCACAGATAGGTCTCTAGATAAATAGACAGTCAATTTGGTCTGATGTCAAAAAAATGTCCACAATAATAACTGAGAGCCTGGTAGAGGGCAGTGTGTACCCATTGGCTGACAGAACGTGTTGACGCTTACTGCACCTGGATAGCCTTCTTCTGATGAGGGGGGTTTATATATAATATATACAATATATAATATATACAATATACAATATATACAATATATAATATATACAATATATGATATACAATGATCGGTCAGCTCGATATTCATTAAAGACCTACTACCTTGATAAGTATATTCTCATGTTTCTCCGGCTCCGCCACTCCTTTCATATATTTCGTTTTTGTGGCGTTTATTTGCACAGTCATGTACACAGATGTATATCAAAACTATAATTAGCATTCCATGGTGGATATTGTAAACTGCAATCAGATGGACCCTAGTTTTCCCCTAAAGAAAATAAACTTTGTATTACCAATTTGTTTTTTCTAACTTAAAATGATCGCTTTACTTAAATGCATTATTTTCATTAAAAGGTTACTTACTTACCTCGCATATGACACATCTATTGCATCTTCACTGGGACCTCAACCAGACTGACTGGAAAAGATAGATAATCAAACCTTTAACCATCTGTTTACTGATCCAATATCGTTTGCTTTAATGTTGAAATGCATTCGTTAGAAACAATCTAAGTAATCAACAGAACAAATTCTTACAATATCACTTCATCAACTGAGGAAGGCTGTAAGTTATTTTAAAGAGAACACGGCTGGGTATTCCTTGGATGTTCAAGCAGGCACGAGCAGATATTTATTATTTTAATAACCTTGTTTGATTTTCATTATTAATTTCTTTGAATTTCATAACTATGAAAAAAGAGTACCATGTAACAGTGGTAACTGCACTTGAGGCCACTGCATGCGATGCATTTTTTTCTTTGGGAACTCACGTCAGAGACGTTGTCTAGGGTCGATCAAGGAAAGATCGAAAGAAGCCGAAATAGTTGAAGCTAGTTATTTGTAAAATGATATTGATATATCAGACCTCAATACTTTTATCCAGTTATATTTTTCACTCTCAAAGATTCAGGCCGTCAATCTTATACGCAAGAATATTTTCCGATTACAAATTATTTTTGCAGGACAGTGTTATGGCGGACTCAAGCAATAGACCGCAGTGTGTTAGGAGAGAGCGAGACGACACATTCCATTCGCAGGGAAGGGGGGGGGGCAGGATGTGTGTAATCATTTTCGCTAAAAGTGGTCCGATAAAGCTGATATTCGCAACTGGATTGCATTTTAATGCTTCAGAAGTGTAACTTGACACTTTTTTTGTTTATTTCCCGTATGCTTTTTTTTAATGTAAATAATGAACTTTGAAATTTCCCATGTTGGTGACGGGATGGGAAAGGAGGGGTCATATGTAATGATGGTGTTTCTACTTGGTATTTCCTCTCATCTAACATTAATTTTGACTAAAGAGAGAAACAGGGGAATTAACGGGGGATTTTCTACAAATTTATAGCGTACAAGATGACGCATGGGTTTTAGTGCTTTAACTACCCTATTTATTCATCATTATATCTAACACTGATGACTGGTCAATAAAACAACATGTTGGACATGGAGGGAATTCCAACATTCCAAAACGCACATGACCTCCTGATAAAATTGCTTTTGTGGTTATTATTAATGCGCATCATTTTAAACAAATATAAACAGAGGGGCACATTTAACAACACGTATAAATTTTCACGCCATCTCCCATATGACGTTATATAACAGAACAACCATATTCAAGTCATATCATTTTACACCACTGACAGAAATGAGTCCGCTATTTGATTTAGATTGTTGTTTTCAGTATTTTTCAGTATTTTTCCTTTCCTCTAATATCATCGTTTTATCTGTACATTGCCTTAATCCATTTGTTTTCAATACCTCGTTTATTTTATTTTGTTCTGTTTTTTTAACAATCCCAAACTTTGCTTCGAATTATATTTATTTGTATTACCTATACTTCCAAGCAATGTGAATTCTACTTTTTCCACCCCTTCATTCAAAACCACTGCAATTCACTGCGATGTTAAACCTAACAGCATCCTAATAAACAGCTGCCAGTGAACTTATTATATAATGGCATTTAAAACTAATTACAACTTTACGTACCGTGAATCAAATCCATACAGTGCACTTCAATCCAGTTATCTGTCAAGTGCTAGGGTTTCTTTTTATTTCTTAGTAAAATAAAGGATTTTTTTTCTTTTTGTGATTGTATATGATTGGATGGTTTGATTGACGGTTTTATAAACACACGTCAATCACAATCATACCGCAAGGGAATTTTTATTGCCCGTGATAGATAGGTGACAATCAAAGCTGTCAAATTTGACAGTTTGATTGACGGTTTTACCAACAAACGTCAATCACAATCATCCTCAGAGGAACTTTTACCTCCCGTGATTGAGAGGTGCCAATCAAAGCTATCAAAAGTGGATAGTTTGATTGGCAGTTATGTAAATAAACGTCAATCATCATTACTGCTACACACTGGTGATAAAGTCTAGCAAGTTGAACAGAGTAGAGTTGAACAGAGAATACGCCGTGGAGGGCGCACTGTGACCAGAAGTATTCAGTACGAGAGGGAAAAAGAATTTATCCGGCGTTTGAGAGTTAAGTTTTCAAAGTTATACATGAGAAACTAAAGATTTGCTGCATTCAGCAATTTCTAATATTATTCTGTTTTTAATTATTGACTTTTGTGAAACGGCAGGTGGAAAATAATTTATACACCATTTGCGACATTTATTATTTTCTTCTTCTTTTGTTAATTTTTTTTACCGGTAAATATGTTCCGTATATTCCAGTTCTACCAGATTTTTAACACCAAGTTGGTTTGTCTTCGTTAGTGTGACCTGTGTTCCGCACACCGCTGTGACGAGACTGGACACTGGACGCTGGACTCTGGAGAGAGTCTTTCCGGACCTGTGTCACGAGACAGGACACTGGACGCTGGACTCTGGAGAGAGTCTTTCCGGACCTGTGTCAGTGGCGTACACGATCACTAAGAACCTCGCCCCTGAAATTCCGGGACTTTGCTGAGAGATTGATCTTGTGAGCTGCTACAAGATTATCAGGTAAAGTACATCCCTTCGTCCTTTGCTCCATCTACAACGACGGCCAGATCCTTCCAAAAGCGTCATTTGACAGACAGTCAATGGCTACAAGTGTACATACACTGGTAATACACTGTCGAGTGTAGCTGGCCTCAAGGCTGTATCTTTTCTGTAGCGGTCACCATGATTGACTCTTTTCAGATCACACCCATATTAATATTAATCACACCCATATTAATATTAATCACACCCATATTAATATTAATCACACCCATATTAATGGCCGTATTTCACTTTCCGGTGGCGAGGCGCACGGAGTTCAGACAATGGAATGCGTTTTTGGACTTCGGTAAGTTGTCACGAAATTGACATGTAATATCAGCTATAACAACCATAATTTAATGTGTTGTACTAGTAGTTCTATTTGTTTTGTTTTTTTTTCTATTCGTATTTCTCTTTAATTTCTTTCTTTTTGATCATTCCTTTTGATCCACTGTGTTCATTGCGTAGCCTTGCTTTTATTTTCTATGTATAACTGCGTTTCTCCTCACTCTAAGCTGGCTTACAATGTCTTCTCCACTTCGTCATTTTGTACATTATTTTAACCTCTACCTTTCTTGTTCATTATCAATTGATGTTCTGCGTATTTTTGTCTGTGTGCGTATTAAAGTTAGATACACATAAATAAATGGTATACCGCGTTTCAGACACAATAGTTTTATTCGAGGCTACGGAGATCGTGAATCCGCCCAGACGGAATAACGGGCATAGGGAATTACGGACAGTTACACGAGCACGGCACGGACATTGCATGGCAAATGATATCTTTAATATATCTTGTATAGGCTTTAGTCTACTCACATACCGGTACCTGTATCTGTAACGTATTTTTGTACATTTTACAGGGTCCTTCCAGAAGGAGATTATTTCCCCGTGGTCACCCCTGAAAGAAATGGCACGACTGCATACAATGAACGACCTCCAAGTCGCCCGCTCTGCAACCCATCTTACTGACAACCAGTGAGCAGCCCGAGACCGAGGTAGATGTGCCAGAATGGGTCGCTCCAGTTGAGGAATTTCGGCTATACAGGGAATTAAGCGTCACACCACTTTCCAAAAGAGGAGTATTTTCAAACTACTAAAATGAGCAGTGAATTTGAATTTGAACTGAAATAGTGCATGTTCGGACAGATATCTACATGAAAGTATTAAAACAAAAAAGACAGTGTGAAAGCATTTCCTTACGTTGTCACGAAGAGAGCTTTACCCAAAAGCGATTGAAATCACACTGAATAAATTCCCACACAGGAAACCGCTCTCTTAAAATATATATATATAGCCTAATATGATTCTAACTTTTGTCAGATTAAATATACATTTTATGATATTAAGTAAAATACGCAATCGTTAACTATTTTCTTTCAGCTTTTTTACATACCATTTTAGAAACTATTTTCAATATCGATATTACCACGCCAAGGCAGCAAAGTCTCCATCCAGTGCCGTTTCATCCGGACGCCATTAATTTGTATATAAATTGTACAGAAAAAGTGCAACAAATACATTACCCCTAACTTTGTAGGTGCCAGTGATTGTGTTAAAAAACACTTAGTCTTGCAGTATTTTCTATACTAGCGAGTTGTTTTTCTTGTTCCTCCTAAGATATCCAGTGCGACATGTAGGCTGTGGGACAGGGACTGTTGGCAGAGGGACTGTTGAGAAAATGCTCTGTATTTACAGCAAAGGGAAGAGTTCGTACCCCTCACCCCCCCCCCCAAAAAAAAATAAATAAATAAATAAATATATAAAATTCAAAACTCCTGCGCCATTATCGCTCTGCAGTCCCACCTTGCTGAAGGACACATAACTTTGGAAATTCCGAAGGCTACCCGATTCATATCAAAACTTTTGCCCCTATTTCATGATCTATCAAGAATTGTAGAGCTGACTGAGAGTAGATAAGAATCAGTTATTAGAGATTAAAGAAAGTATCACGATTAAAGTAAGAATCATGAGGTTCATCATTAATTCCTGGCGGTTCGTGGAATTCGTAGTGGAATAGGGGTAAAGCAGGGGTAAGGGGCTTTTTATACCTGGCTTGAGGGAACATTCCTCAAAATTTCAAGAATAGTCAAAATTACATTTACAATGGTGCCATTATCATGAGTTCAAACGGTAAATAGTTAGGTTTCTTAACATAATTATAAGTGGGTCCTACAGGGTCAAGATTTCTGCATGTACCAGAAATGTGCAAAAATTCCACGATTTCTTGCGATTTCTGAAAATTAGTCATTTCCTGGCGGTTCGTGAAATTTGTAGTCGGCGTGGAATAGGGACAATAGTCGCACAGCCACTCTGTCGCCCAACGGGCATTGACAGGGTTCGAAATTCAAAGGAAATAAGGCAAAAAATAAAAAAAAAATAACAAGAGGGAAAGACAATAAATATGTTATAAGACAAAATAAAATGAAGTTAAAATGAAACAAATAGAATAAGAATAAATATATGAATGAATGAATGAAAAAATTTGCAGTAATACGCCCGAATGTACAAATGTATTATAATTTTGATATCAAGAATGTAACGGATAAAATAATTGATAGTGGTCATGAAACCATTTGGCATTGAATATTCTGACGACTAACTACACTTTGTCCAATATAAAAATCCAGATTTGCTCTCAGCCAGACAAATAAAGAACGTATTTTAATGCTTTGATTAGTTTCTAAAAAGAATTTAAGAAAATCAACATGTCAGTGTACAGGGTGGATCCACGATTATTTGATTGGGGGGGGGGGGTCGACGAATGTGAAGCCGACCTTCCCCCCTCTTGGTGTGGAGTCTGAGACCCGCTGAAGGGCCCCGAAAATTTTGGTATTTTAGATTTCAAGAGGGGACCATTTCTGTTTTTTCTTTTTTCTTTGTTCATAAATCGAAGATCAGGGTCGGGACACCCTCCTAAATCCGCCACTGATGTATATACGATAAAATATTTATTCATCCATCCAACAAATCCTTAAAACAAAACTTGATATTTTCACACACTTATGCCATTATTCATGAGCAGTATTATTCATATTATATAGAAAAGAGTTTTTTATATTACACATTACTTGTCAAAACACCTTTTTGTCAGTTAAATAGACCCGAATTTTCGACTGACCACGGGAAAGTTTAGGTGTCGAGTTCAGAGCAGTGATATGAATGGCCTGTGCACTGCTAACATCAAACAATGCATCCAATTTTAAAAGAATTATTTATTTATTTTTGCATCTGATGTTTATTTCATGTCATGTCAATTTTAATTTTTGATCAACAATCTTAGTTGATCCTTGGACATAATAAGACATATTAATCCTTTTTATGTCCAAGGTTGATTCTTAAATATACAGACATTCTCCCGGACAACACACCAGATGACATGGGACACTTTCCAAAACTTAAAAACAATTAAAATATTTTTGAACCACCAGCAAGATCATCACCATTCAAAATCTCTAATATGAACATCACTTCCGGCCCAGTCTTATATTACTTGAGGGGACTTCATTTGCATATAAGAAAAAAATGCATTTTTCCTGATTTTGGCTTGTCTCCAATTTTTCTTTATTTTTTAAAAAGTCCCCTTTTTGCTCACTTATTGGGAAAGATTTGATCGACACGTGATGCTTATTTTAATTAAGATTATAAAATCGTAAATAACCTTATCACCTTTTTACGTTTTCATTCTCATTATAAGCCGTTATAATAGCGCCGTAAGCTGCATGGGTATAAAAGTAGGTCAATTGCCTGTATAAAATTGCCATACGATTGTGGACCGTCTAAGGGGGGGGAGACAGAAGTGGGAGAGGTATCAAGATGTCAGCGAAATGCTTGAAGTACTCAGGGTTTCTGAAAGGCAGAGTTTGTTGCAATCTTATAAAAACAGAAATAACTAGCTCAAATTTAAAGATTCAGAATGTCGAATTTTAAAGACATCAATGCTCTTCTTTATTCCATCTTTCTCCCCCTAAAATTCTCCCCCTTCACTGTTCATCTCCCGGGAAGCGCGAAGTATCCAGCGAGCAGCCAGGTGGCAAGCTATTCAAAAGACTATGAACTGGCAATTCATTTACTAGAGGGGGTGCCGGGTTGCAAAGGAAGTGTTGTATTTGCTTACATCTAAAGAAGCGTTTGATGAAAAGAAGGAAAAATACTTCAATTTCTCGTTAATTTTCATCAAGTACAATGAAAGATACCGATAATTTATTCTAAAAATCGACATAATAAGTGAACGCACAAGGGTTTAACCTATTTTACCTAAAAAATTTTATATGGTATCTCCTATCCGTGACCTTTAGACCTACTTTCTAATAACACACTGCTAAACAGGCTGGCTGTAGAAGGCGCCTTGTTTAAATGAGACCGTTAGGGGGCGGCTTGGTGGGGGGTGTAATCCCCACATCAGGATTGGATATCTTCAACATACCAAGGAGTTACAACTGTTGTAACTCCTTGAACATACTAATGCATCGTTTTGAGTTCATGAACATTTTAATTCATCGATTTGAAAACGGATTCCCTATATTTAACACGGTTACTTTATATTTCAAATAATACAGCTGAATTGTGAAATTGGCTACGAGGAAGACCTTTCGGTTTGAAATTTAAAACAACTGATCATGACACCTGAACCGTACAAAATTGATCGCGTCCAATTTTCAACAAATATGAAATTTTACAAAATCATAATTATTATTTCTTTATATAATGTATAATTAATTTGTCGTTATTTAATTGTAATGCCAGTCTTGTTTATATGCCTATTTTTCTTGCATCGCAGGTCGTAACTAGGCATAGAACATGGAGGTCTGAAAAACTGAATATTGTGCGCAAGTAAAATTCCTGTGATTTTGCTATGTGCGCCGATGGCTAATATTATTGCATAAATTACAATAAACAATACAATCCCCATACTTCATTTCAGTAAACTACCTTTCTATGAAATTGCTTGATCCCTTATTTTTTATTAATAAGTGCGTAAAAGGAATGTAAATAGTAGTATCTGACAATCTAAATTCGCTGCATTTTTTGCTGCCTTGCTTGCCTCTGCAATTAAGTGTGCAAGCATAAAGGTTGATAGCATATACTGTAATATTAAAGAAATAATCAAGTGGAATCTATAAGATTCGTCCTTTGAAGATAGAGAAAAATCGAATTAAATCTGTAGTTTTGTTAATAAGTTATAAATAAGTTATAAGGTTTTCATATCAAAACTTTATTAACTAGAAAAGCGCTCAGAGAGCGCAGACCTTCGCCAAGACAGCAAAGTCTCCATCCAATGCCGTTTCAGCCCTTAATTTTCGATATTTTTGATTATTAATTATTGATTGATTATTGATCCAGATCACCACCAAAAACTAATCATCTGTTCCTTGGCCCACTTCTGACAGTTCCTGAAATTTTCATCGGTCCATTACTAAGTTTTTTTATTATTGATTATTGATTGATTATTGATCCGGATCACCACCAAAAACTAATCATCTCTTCCTTGGCCCACTTCTGACAGTTCCTAAGTTATAAATAAGTTATAAGAATTTCATATCAAAGAAGTTGTTTATAAGATCATTTTAATCGAATTAAATATTATCATAAATTCTTTTCATCTCCCGAGGAAGACACACTGTACAATGGAATGGAGGCGCTCTCCGTGTGTGGTTTATGTATCTTATCAAGTTGTATGCATTGATTTGCATTGATTTGTTATATTCACGTCTCTGTTATTTTTATTTCGGATTAGCGCTGCCTCATTTGTAATATTCACTTCGCTGTTCTAGTTGATTTATTTAAAAAGAAGAGTGCATGATGCTGGTAGCTTTATATAACCGGTGAGTTGAATAATATATAAATTATTCAACAAGAACCACGAACTTCAGTTCAGATGCTAAGTAATCAGATGCTTATTTCATTTTTAAATCTTCAGGTACAAGTTGAGCAGGAGTGCGTACAGTAGAAACCAACGAATTGGAAAAAGCTGTCCCGCAGTGTATCTAAGACTGGGTTCCCATGCCTAGATCGACCCAACAGGATCGGTCTAACTCCACGGGGATTCACCCTAAATTGCTATCAACTTCAGTGGCTTAAATGTCTGTTACGCCTTTCGAATCAGCTAAGGGGTAATTAACTTTCATACACGCTCGGTCTCCGGTAGTTAATTACCCCCTAACAGCTTTAGACGCCGTGACAGACATTTAAGCCGCTTAAGTCTATAGCAATTTAGTGAGAATCCCCGTGGAGACAGATGATCCGAAGTTAGTATGGGACCATTCCACAGATATTTGGATCGATCTATCCCCCTGGAGAGTCTCACATAATTGCTATCAACTTAAACAACTTAAATGTCCGTCACGCCTAGTAAAGCTGTTGGGGGTAATTATCTTTACCCCTTGCTGATTCGGTAGGCGTGACAGACAATATTAATTAAGCTGGTTATGTTGCTAGCTATTTAGTGAGACTCCCATGGGAGTTAGACCGATCCAGATGGATCGATCTAGGCATGGAAACCCAATCTATGATATCTATGGGAATGGTCTCTATAATCTCTCAATAAATGTACCTTTTATGAAAATAAACGGAGTTAATGGTAAATGTGCCTCCCGGTCAGGTACACTTGATGTTTGTTTCTGAGGTGTACAGAAGACCAAGGGCACCTTTTCCCTCTATTCTGACCCGCCTAAAATTGCCACATTTTCCTATCATTCGCAGAGCTTGGCGAAATACACGAAGTTCTTCAAAGAAATCGTGTCCTTGTTGGTTTAGAGTTGCTTTAAATTTCGACAGAAAATGGTGATACAGATAATAGTCTGCTTTGCTCCACTTTTTATGTTGTAATTGAAACGATGAGTTTGCAACTACATTTGGGTCAAACATATACGGCTTCACATTAATGGGCAAGTACAACACATATTCCATTTTCCAGCATAAAAGACGCCTCAAGTAAATCAAACTTTCGTCAAAATACTCCGTAATGATCACAAAATCAAACTTGGAATCAAGATAATCAACATAATGTTGAATGAAAGTTTCATTATCCCTCAAATCATCTCTCTCTTCTGGAAACCCAAACTCGAACATCATGCTGTTTCTACCGAAGGCCGTCTGATCTTTAACCCGTACGTGGCGATCCCAGTGTGTTTGTGGGGCTCTGAGAAATTCATCGATTGGGACGTGGAATTTATTCCACAAGGAGAATCCGTTGTAGGCACTCTTGAACTGAGAATAAGGTTCTCGGACAACCCCGACATAAAACGAATCTGACGGCATCATACTACTAACGACGTCGTAGTCAAATACCATATGATCGACAATCATATCGTATGTCTTTCCGGGTTCGTAGAGGGCATCTCCCTTGGTGATCCGCCTCGGACGGAGCGGTCCTACCGGATAAAAATGGTCCGTGGCTTTCGGTTTAAGGATATTTAGATGATATTTGAACGCAGCATGTTTCATGATACGATAGCAGGTGGTGGAGAAACACTTGGAAACTTTCAGATAGACGACATGCTTTTGGGGCTTGCACGTCGTGATGTTCGTCGGCTCCTTATACCGCAGAGGAAATGGTCGAGGATTAGAGTATCTACCCCGTGTAAAGTGAGGCCACATATCTGTCGCTCTTGATAAATGGAATGTAAGTGTCTTATTTCTTGTCTGCAAGAACCGTCTGGAATATCCATCTGTAAGTTTGATAAAAACAAGTAACTCTTGAGTTTAGGCGTGGATACACGAAATGCGGGCGCGCGCGCACAAACACCTACTCACTCTTTAACGCACACAAACTCAAATAAAAGAAATGCATCAAAAATTCAGTTTTGAGTTTTTATTAAACCCCCTCAATAGTATTCATTAATTCGTTTGAGCTTATATACCCTGTTCGCCAAAATCAGACTACAATCGACTTTACAAAATTGGTTGTTTTAATATTGCCAAATATTGTTGATAATTTTGAATGGATCTATGTAAAGAAGACCGCCTAACATTAAATTTTTAAGGCAGGTAGTTATCATACCTTTTGCAATAACTAGCCCATTTTGGTGATTTTACCTGCATGGGTTACGGGTTATCCCATGAACCGATCGTTATTTGTGTCTAATTCGAATTGTTTTTCTATAGTTGAAAAACGCATCGACAGAAAGCAAGGGTACTTTAGCTCAATGACAACTCTACCTGTTATCGTTATAGTGATTTGCACAGTCACTTGCTATACTCTATAAAAAGAAAATGAAAGAAAAAAAACAAAGTTACTTGTATATTTCATGCATGGGCGTCTGCAGGGGGGTTAATGGGGCCAGTTGACCCCCCCCCCCCCTTGGAATTTTGGCGGGCACGTTAATTGCGGGTACCTGACCAATCATTATCTCCCCCCTTCAATGACTTTGAACCCCCTGAAAAATCTTCTGCGGAAGCCCATGATTTCAGGGTATATAACCCTATCAAAACTATTGTTACTTGTCGAAAAATCCTGTTAGTCTTAAGATGCAGGCTGACATATGAAAACAGAAAGAGAATAAAAAAATCTTGTTGGCGGTAAGTTAAAACACGTCTTACCTTGAGGGTTTACCCTAAGGTTGTAACTGCGTAATCGTAGGCTTATGAGGCAGAACCCCATCAATGCAAAAGTTGACAACAAAAAATAACAGGTTGAGCCACGCATTGTATCCGATATCAAACTTAATATATAACAGTTTTCTTTAAACATATATTTACGCAGGCCTGTTTGTGGTTATGATGCCAAGCTGTTAATCTATTTATGTGAATTTTATATCATGGACTCATTAATTTCCAATGAAATTATCGTTCTACGTGGATCGATCTCAGGCCTAAACAACTATGTCCAGGAATTTGGTGAAAAATTGTGCATTTTTTTACCTACAAGCATGAAATTTGGCACACTTATGGACAATGAAATTCTAAGTAAATTTGGATATATATGGGCATGTCTGAAAATTCCAAAATGGCCGTCAAATCAAAGATGGCCACCAAAATACCTTTTCAAATTAAAACTTCAAGTACATAGTCTTCTAATGACTTAAAATATCATATAAAGGTTAGAAAACACCATGGTATGAATCCTTCAGGTGTATAAAATCCAAAATGGCCACCAAAAGTAAAAAAGCAGACCACTTATTCAAGATATCCATTAGGATGGTGAATTCATCATGCACTTAAAGCTACAAGCATAAAATTTGGCACATTTGTGGACAATGAAATCCTGAGCAAGTTTGGATGTATTGGCGTGTCCGAAAATTCAAAAATGGCCGCCAATCCAAGGTGGCCTCCAAAAATACGGCTTCTCATTAAAACTTCAAGTATATAGTCTTTTAAGGGCTTAAATATCATATAAAGTTTAAAAAACACCACAGTATTAATGCAGTATCAATATCTGCTTCTTTATGTGTATTAAATCCAAAATGGCCGCCAATAGTAAAAAGCAGTCCACTTATCCAAGATATCCAGCAGAGTGGTGAATTCATCAAAAACTACATGCATGGCATTTGGCACATTTGTATAAATGGGATTCCAAGCACTTTTGGATGTATGGGCATGTCTAAAAATTCCAATATATGGCCCCCAAATCCAATATGGCCGCCACAAATACCCGTTCAAATTAAAACTTCAACTATATAATCCTATAATAGCGTACGATAACATTTTACGGTTAGACAAAACTATGGTATAAATGAAGTATCAATATTTGCTTCTTTAGGTGTATAGGAATCCAAAATGGCCTGCAAAAATAAGAAAAACAGGCCACTCACAGCAGCAGTATGGTGACTTCATCATGCATGTAAAACTACAAGCATGAAAATTGTAGAGAACAGGGGCCGTATTCTCAAAACTTTGTAACTTACGACAATTTGTAACTATTTACGTGAATTTGTAACTTTGACTTACACGGTATTCTCAAAACTCTTGTAAGTCGGGGACTTACAAACTCTTGTAACTTTTCACGTAACTTTCCGGAAGTGACGTTTGGTCCATGAATAACCAACATCGACGTATTTCACTGCCGTGCTTTGCGGCGATAAAACGCTTATCTATACATAAAACTATTTTGAAATATATTAAAAATTATTCAGAAAGACGTTTTCCAATATTTTCTTACAAGTTTTCGTCGGAAAATCCACTCATTTTGAATGTGCTTCCTCCGACATGCGAGCTCAGAAATCGGACTTGGCTCCTCTTGTGGGATTCCCCAGCTGGGATTCCCCAAGTTTGCCGTTAGCAAAAAGCGCTTTATTTCATTAAATTTACAATGAAAACGTGTGTGAATTTTTCCTACAGTAAGTAGCTTATAATAAACACTCACCACATTGTTCAAATTTGATACTTGCTTGGATTTCATGCTGTCTTAGGATACCAAAGCCATACAAATAAGTTCACACAATTCCTCTCTATATCTATGCCATTCAGTTAGATATAAAAATGTAATTTTTTATTTTAATATATAGACGTTGTTATTAAATATGAGTGAGTATATTTGATTTCTACTCACGTTTGCTCTGATTTTTTTATGATGAAAAATTAATAAATGATATTTTCATGTTAAGCCACAATAACAAAAATTAATTCACACAAATAAGTTGGCCCAATATTTCAAAAATGACATTCAATTTAATATGAACATTTTATTTTTAAATAAAATTGATAATTGTGATTAATTAATGGGTGTTAGTATAAAAGTGAAAATATTTTTTCAGTACACCTTTGTTGTTACCATAAAGAGTGAGTATTTTATGTCAGTATGAAATGCACATTGTACTGGTAAAAATGAACATGTACCTACAGGTTGGCTAGTATAAGCAGTAAAAAAATGATAATAAAGGATTTTGTAAATAAATAAAAAAAACATAATAATAATAATAATAATAATAATAATAATAATAATAATAATAATAATACATTAGGTCAATGATTACTCAGTCACATTTTCAATAATTTCAGGTATTTTTTGTTTCATATCATATCTACTAATTTACACTCACTGAATACTAAAAATATTTTTTCCTTCTGGATTTTTTCACCAACAGTTGTCATATGAGATGTAAATTCTTTACAAGTGCCCATGTTCTTGTTTTATTTCACTGCAGCTGAGACTTACAAAAACTTGACAAAGATTCATGTAGTGTATGTGTATAAAATGTGTGTGGGTGACACAGTATACATTCATGAAATATGAATCTGTTGCTGGGTACACCCAAAATTATTTCATTTTAGGTGTATTCAATCATTTTGAACCTTGAAAAGTGCTTGAATTTAGTTTTTAACCTGGATGCATAAAGGCAGTAATTCACAGGAAGGGGAGACATTCCTTTTTGGACATTATTTAATTTCTATTTTTTAATGTTTCATCACCACTGTGTATAAAATTTAATTTAAATGATATATTACTTCCTCTTTTCTTTGTTATAGAAACTTATGAGTGACTTTACATTGCCCTCATTTGCATTAAAAGAGTCATTGAAAAGCAATTGAATTAGTCCCAAAATTCTTATTAAATCCTTGAATTTGTTATTAGTGTTCATGTATGAACCTTGACATTGCACACTTTAATCATAAAAAGTTACACAAACATCCATGATAACTCACAAAAAATTAAAATAAAAAGTGAAAGGCAATGATTATCCCTAAAACTGACTTAAGAAAAAAAGAAAAGAAAATCTGTTTTGTGACTAAAAAGTACAAAAAGTACAAGCCACGGTTAACATATATTTCATTGCGAATTATAAGATGTTTCTATTTGTTTACTCAAATTAAACAAACCAGTTTCCTGAATATAGAAGGAAATTCACTGTACAGTGCATGCAATTTTAGTTTCAGTCATAACAATTGTGATAAGAAATACAAAATACTTCTTTATCCAAAACAAAACCCAAAATAATTCCTTATGAGCAATATATGATGGAAAGAGACATAATCTTGTTTGTGGGTGAATGTATGTGTGAGTGCATCATAAAGGAGAAAATACAGAAAAAAATGATATGCATTTAAACTTTCAGTTATTATTACTGTTATTATTTATGATGAAATAAATAATCATTTTATATTCATTATTATTGTAACAAGACTAAACATTTGTATTCTATGAGGAACTTAAATAATGAAATATACTTATTTCTTTTGCAAGAAGGTTTTTTCTTATTTTAATTAAAATTATGGTATATACTGGTTTTATTTTCCCTTATCTTAACACTGCAGCAAGTAGATGGGACTATGCAGGAATTATATTTTGCAGTATGAATCAATTTCAAAATGAAACAGTAGCAAGAAAACAGCTATAATGGTTATGATCAAAGTGCAACCTAAGCAAGTGTCAGTTTACTCTAAATTAGAAAATTAGAACTTACTCTGTAACTGTGTAATAAGTACAATGTTATGTAAGGAAAGCCATAAGTGGAATACTATCAAAAATGCCAATATTTACAATCTTTTACTAACGCACACATTACTAGTAAGTCTTTTTTGGTATTTAAAACAGTTTAAGTCATTTGTTTTTTCCATCAGTGATGATTACCTCATTATTCACAACACTTATAGTTATTTCACGTGCTTTAAAAAATGTTAGTTTTCGTTTTAATTTAAAAATTCGGACACCCTGCCAAACTTCCAATGTTGCCATTACGCGATCGACAGAAACGTATTATTCTCAACTAAATCGTTGATTTTAGGCAACTAACCTGAAATATCCGAAAGGTTAACCTTTCTCGCCTATAATAATAGATCCATGGTTAAATAATTTTACTTGCTGTCAAAAATATCCAACAATAAACACGAGCATAAAATTTCAGCAGACAACACTCTCTCCCCGACTTTTCACCAAATGCGCATGCGTACAACTTTTCGGAGCGACTTACAACAGGTCGGAGGCAGTTGTAAATTTACGTGCATATTTACAAGAGTTTGTAACTTACAAACCTTCGAGAATACCAACTTACGTGAACGATCAGACTTACGTGAAAAGTTACAAGAATTTGTAAGTTACAACCTTTCGAGAATACGGCCCCAGGATTCTAAGCAATTTTTTTATATAGGGACATGTCTGAAAATTCTAATGTGGCCACCAAAACTCTTTTAAAGTAAAAATTCTACTTCATAATCTTATAACAGCCTTTTATCTTCTTTGGTTTGAAAATAGAGCTCCGTTTAGATGCATTATCAGAAACCGCTCCTTTAGTTACATTAAGATCCAAATGACCGTAAAAAGTGGAACAGGACTCCTTTTGGTCCAGTTGTGACACCACATGCAGCATTTCTATAAATGCCAAAGGATATGAAAATGTCAAGGTATTTTCACAAATAAGTCTTAAATTAACGAAAGTTATTTCATCAAGTAGGTGTTGCATATTTTATGGGCGATCAACCTATTACTTTACTAAATGGACAATATCTCAACAGAGGATAACAGCGAGCTAGACCGAAATTGCAAGTTTATATGCTTTTAAAACATTGACTTGTTTTCATTTTCAATTTGCAAGGGACTTACATGTCACATATTTTTACATATCTACTTATTTGGTTAAATAATTTTCATTCATTAATGTGTGCCTAGCTTTAGATGGGTTTCCCTCAGCTTTCACAGGATTTGCCTAAAGCTATAGCTTCTACTTGTAATCCACATTCCCCAACAAAATACCAAGAGGCATTGGTCATTTTTAACACCAGAAAGCATCAGTGTACATGCATGAGGGACAATATGAATATGAAAGTGTGGTAGGGCATATTAGTAGATGTAGGTTATTAGTGTGAACCCATATAGGACCAGTCTCCCAATGCTTCTGACTCCCCTCACCACAGTTAGCAATTGCACACATAACTACGAACAAATGTGGTAGGAGCTACCTGCGAGAGGCAATTTTGTTATCTGGGTAAGTGAATACTCCCCATGGCTTCATTCTGGATTGTCCCACAGAGACAATAATGCCGGAAATCTCGATGAATTTTTATCTTTCAAAGTCCATATTGCACTAATTTCTTGGTATAATCCTCAGAATACACCGTGAATTTTTGAAGCTTTATATGCATTAACTTTCTGAAGGATTAATTCTTTGATTATCATGTTCAGTTATTTGAAAGTATAAGTTAGTAACTAAACAAGTTGCCAAATGATCAAATGAAAGTTTTTTAATTGCACGAAGTTTGAAGCCTGCAATGCAACTCTTGGATAGAGCACGTATCAACACCTGCCCTTTGTTTGGGGTATTTCTTTGCTCATCAATTTTCACTAAATCATCGGTAGCCATTACTGCGAATGTATTAAATCCATTTCTTGAAATAAGAAGCTTTTCTAATTTACTTCTGAAGCACAGGATAACATCATAAGATTACAACTGTGCCCCTGCTTTTAGTACTTTACCAATGCAAAGAACCAAATTGTTGAAACCTGTATGTTTGATTAGCTGTCATTTTTGTTATATGTGTGAGCATTTGATCACGAATTGTGATTTAAAACTCCGTCCTTACAGCACATTTATATTGTGAAGCGCCATGCACTGATGTAGCTGAAGAATCATAACCAACAGACAAAATTGGTACAACCCAAGCTTTTTTATATTTGCCTTTTTGAGGCTAAGTTATTTTGGTGTTTCTTTCACATTTTATGGATTTTGCACGATACTTTTTTTCTTAGAAAGGGGGAGTCACCCATGAGTGCCATTTAAGTAGATCGCTAACTGGGAATTGATCTAAATGAGAATCCAGAGCAAAAGGCCAAACTATTTATGTTGGTTTAGCAAAAGAAGGACTGTTTTCAGTGCACAATAAATGTATCATGCTTGATGTAATTTATACAAACTCTGTAGAATAGCCCCTGCACAAGTAGGAATATACTGATTATACAGGTTGTTGCAAAGCCCACATGCCAATTCACGAGTGATTACAATTCAATACATGTGGCCCACTGACTTTTGGAGGCCATTTGGAATTTTAAAATCTAAAGTGGCAGATACTGATACTACATACATACTATGGTATTTTCTAACCATTAAATGTTATTTTTATAAAAGACTATACAAATAACTTTCACCTTGAAAGGGTATTTTGGGGGCCATATTGAAATTGACTGCCATATTGGTATTTTCAGACATGCCCCTATATCCAATGTTGCTTAGAATCATGTTCTCCACAACTGTGCCAATTTTTATGCTTGTAATTGTAAGTGCTTGATGACTTCACCAAACTACTGCATATTTTGAGTAAGTAGACTGCTTATTTTACTTTTGGAGGTCATTTTGGATTTCTATACACCTTAGAAGCGGATGTTGATAATTCGTTCAAAGCATGATATTTTCCAACTATAAAATGATATTTTAAACCATTATAGGACTGTACATGTATATTAGAGGTTTTAATTTAAAAGAGTATTTGTGACGGCCATATTGGATTTGGCGGCCATATTGGAATTTTCAGACATGCCCATATATCCAAAATGGCTTAGAATTCCGTTATTTACAACTGTGTCAAATTTCATGCTTGTAGGTAAAAAATGCACAATTCACACTTTTTTCTGCACCAAATTCTTGGACTATAAGAGAATCGGCACCGAATGACCCCGAATTCGGACCACACCCATATGGACCCCTCCCCCCCTGTAAATCCGCCACTGGTCTGCTCCTCTTTCAAACTGACAATCCGCTCTAATAATTCCGGCCAGTAAATTTGATAAGTAGGGTACCAAAAAAGTATGACAGTTTTTTACTCCCACCCTCCATCTCTCGGATGTACATGTACACATGAAGACAAAATTGATCACAATTCTTGTTTTAATGCATGAAGTAAATTGACAAAATTAAAACTTTTTAATACAACATTCGCCACTAAGCTGTACCCTATTCCTCATCCTGCGGCCCGGCATTACACTGGTAAGTTCGGCTCGGCGACTTGCATTGTATGTATCGCTTATTGCAATGTCCAGGATGCTTACCCAGCGGTGGTTTAAGCCTCGGTCACAACCGGCCGTACGGGCTCTTACGGGCTGTTTGCGTCAAAATTTTGCGCAGAATCTCGCTTCCCACGCAAGTCCTTCTTACGAAATTTCGAGTTCGCATACCACCCGTAAGCACGTACTTTCCTCTACCTCTACGACTTCCACGGCTTCCGCAACAACCAAAAATCGCAGCGGACGTACGATCCTGAGATTCGTGCGTCCGGTTGTGACCGAGGCTTTATTCATCCGCTATTTAGGTTCACTTCGGAATCAGCTTCGTCTCCAAGAAAACAACATACATGTACCTGTACAGAGTTTAGGATGTTACTCACACAAAGATCCGACGCGGATTTCTTTGGCATTTTCTTTTAATTGTTTACTGCAATCTATACCCCTATCAATAAACCTGAGAAAGCAATCCGCTTACCGCACATTTTCGTGAATGGGCATCCAAACGTAAGGACATTTAGAGGAATGTGTGATATATTGAGATATTTTTAGGCTGAATTAGGAGATTGGTAGATATGTCCATAAAACGAGAGACTCCCGACAAGATCGGGATATTTACTGGTATGGGCCACAGACTGATCGGCGTTTGAGAAATTATAGAATTCATATAAACTACTCAAAAAATAACTCTATCAAATTCATCAAATAGCCCAATCCACCGATTGTAAGAAGCAAACAAAACAACGAGAGGACATGTTCGGAAAGTCGATATTCATCCTAGAGCAAGGTGCAATACTGTTATAAGCTGTCCATTAAGTGAGGTTTATGAGCCACATTGTTTGATTGTTAGCATTTTATTATTAGTTCACTCATTCATAGAAGCAAGGTGTTTTTACACTTATGTATTTATGATATCCAATGTAAAATAACAATAATTGATCTTCATTTCTGCATTCATTTGCTTAAACATATATAAGAAAATGCACATTTTATATGAATAAAAGTAAACATCAAATGCAAAACATTGTTGACACTATGTTGCACAATTCAATGACAGATTATCAGTGGGTCTGGTTGATGACACTTATGTGAAAAATATTTGTGTATTTTAAATGATGCAATTCAACATGTACACCGATTACATGAGCATATGAAGTCAAATTAAACGACCATGATTTGAGAAACCTGTTAAGTATATTTTTATTTATATATAATAAAATGCTCGATTGAAGGCTCATGATTGATATGTGTTGTGTGCAATAATTGTTCATAGGTAAGTAAATATAACGCCGTAGATGCTGTTACTAAGCAGCTTTTAAATTTATTTAGCAGAACCTACAAAAGCTTTCTTGTTGATAAAGGATAGCCATCTATTTCCGCATATCAGACAATCTGTGGGAAGTGCACTGTACAAATTTTTTTTAATTTCTTGCAAACTTCTCCATATATCCTTTAAAAGTTTTCTTTATTTCTTATGCTTCTGCTCACAATTCTGAATAAATAGAATATCTAGCAATCCTATTGTGTGCAAGCTACCAGGGTGACAACTTCAAAAGAACCAATGGACACTGCACATTTGACTTCAGGCATAGATTTTCTTTAACTATTCCAGTCAGGCCACGTGACAAAAGGTTTAGAGTGTACATATATGACATTGTAACATGTAGCCAAAGAATGCATATTATTACAGTGTACTTGTTAAAGTAACATAAAGTGTATAATTGGGATCAGGTTCAGGATAAGACAAATTTGCAATAAATGAATTGTGAATATTTTTCTTACCAAAGATTGCAACACCACCAACAAAAATTCTTGTTACAATATATGGTTACAAGTTTCTAAGCACACCAGGGGCGGATCCAGGATAATTTGAAGGGGGGGGTCCGTTTTTTAGGAATAACAGGCCTCGGATACGAAGCCGACCCTCGCCCCCCTTCCATCCCCCTTGACGTCGGGTTCGGGCCCGGTATTTTAGAGGGCGAACGGTGCCATTAGGTACGATCTAGAACTATGATTAAGCTAGTCAAAATTCTAATATCAAGAGAGGAGTATTGGTGTGATTTATTTTTCAGAAACCGAATGGGGGGCCAGGGCCCCCCTGACATCCCCTTAAACCCTCCACTGCTTAGACTGCAGTGTTTTTCCTGTGCTGCGGTCTCGGCCTCATTGTGACGGCTAGCACAAAATTCATACGTTGTACTGGTTGTGCTTACGCACGGCAGGACAGGTCTCAAAAAGTGTTGACTCTCGACCACTTTGCGCTTCCACACACACACACACACACACACACACACACACAAAAGAAGAACCAGCCCGTCCCTTCCTGTGTTGACGTGAAAATAGAGGGCAGGGGGCTTTTAAAACACCATTCTATTTATAGCTCGCTCTCCGACTGCCTTGGGCAGCCGTAGGTGTGTGAGGAGGGGGCCTTTCCCCAATATATTTTGAAATATCCCATTGATGTTGTGATTTTGTCATGTAAACCAAATGTTGGTCTTCAAAATGGAAGATAGACTGCCTTGTATGAATAAAATTAACAAAGCTAGGCGGGACTAGTCTCTATAGTAGACAGCGTATGGAGTATTGCTCTCTACAAAAATTGCCCCGTTCATGAGAAGACGCGTTACTGTCTACCATTAAAAGACCCAGTTCAATAGAAAATGGAACGACTTTTTATATCAACCCTGTATCAATTTCTGATTCCCCAACGAGTAAATTCTGAATCATTCTTACGTATATAGAGATTAAAATAGATTAAAATAAATGAAGAGAGCGAGAGCGAGAGAGGTTGAACAATAAGAATGGAACTATACGGCATTTCGGTACTGAGTTTACTTGTGAATGACCCTTAAATTGGGGCTTATGTAAGCTCAGTATCTGTGGGTATTTTTAAGGGCAAATTTGGGACAAAGGAAGCCAAAATATGAAGTTGCCTCGTACACAATTTTTTAGTGCACTTCTTTTGTTTACGTACTAAAAGAGAGGAATGTCAAGACTCGCCTACTGCCCCCGGTTCTTCTGTTTAAACCCCTTTGACTTATCTGCTGACAAACCGACTTTTCTCGACCTGAGCTTAAAACTACGGAAGATTTTTACCTAATCTGGGTTATAGAAACAAGTTAAAGATGTTTTCCTATGACAGATTAGTTGACAAAAAAAAATACTGAGAGAAAAAAGCTTCATTTTTAGTGTCACTTGCGGTATGAAACATTAATGTACTGCACGTCGAATATTAACTGCAAAAAGCATGCCAGGAAATCTATTGCATTATAATATGCGCCTTCAGACAAAAATTCATAGAATGTGCTAAATGAGGCAAAGTTGTTGTCAATGCTGAATTAATTTTGTTTTTACTTAAAAATAGAATAGAATAAATTAGATAAAAAAGTATGTTTTCAAGTAAATATTCAATCAAATATTAATTCTTATACGGCGTAGCAACCATTTTATATATAACAAAAAGATAATATTTTACCAATCCGATGAAATATAGTATGAAATATTGAACGAACAACTTCCATAAATTCAACCAAGAATTTCAAGTCTTTCATTAAACCGGCCTTACTTATTCCACTATCAGTTTATTTTAATAAAATTAAAAATTTCAAGCGTTATTGAAATCTGGAGTTTTTTTATACATGAAGTACTAACAATATATCGCAGATTAAAGCTCGAAAGATTGTTATTTCATTGCATAAAATTGTTTTCAATTTTAATTTGGCAGTTTTAATTGTGTAGTTTATTTAAAAAGATCAGTTTTCACGCACGCTCCTGCCAATATACAGAGACGGGCTACTTATTGCCCCGGCCCTTTATAAGGAACAAACAAAACCGGTGCTTTTTAATTTTACCTGGCCACTAACATCATTATCTCGGCATTTTTTTCTCTCCGTAGCTCATGAGAAAAAGGCAAAGTTTTATTGTTTATACCATTCGTTTTTTTTAAATGGTCGAAAAATATTCATTGGGTGTAAAAGAACATGAATAAGTTCAGTTCGTATACGAAGTTCCGATTTCGTAAGAGCACCAAAGAAAGGGTCATGTATAGTCATTTTACATCATATCCAGAAAAAGAATGACAACTGATTTTTAGTACAATTAAAAACAACTGTGAAAGAACCCGGGACTCTTTCACGTTGTTAAATTTCAGTCTCTCGGTTGAAATAAAGAACCCGAGGTTTTTTTAACGAGCTGCAAAAAAAGAAAATAGAATGCCCCCTACCTGCAGAATGCTACAACATGTATTGTTATAGACAGGTATGGATCAGATTCAAACAGGCTAATCCAACTTTGATAGAAGCTGTCAAGCGTACACGACTATGAATGACAGTTTTTTAAACAAACGGCAAACACAATTGCTACACTCTTCTCTCTGAACATGTAAAACTCCAACATCCTTTGATTGACAAGATGCCAATCAAATTCAGTTAATTTTGATATTTGCTGTCAAGTAATAACAGCTGGATTGGCAGGTTATATAAACAAACGTCAATCAAATAATTTTACAGTAGATCACTACAGTCGTCGAACACGTTACGTTCAAGCTTCCTACATCCTTTGATTGACAAGGTGCCAATCAAATTCAGTTAGTTTTGATAGTTGCTGTCAAGTAATAACAGCTTGATTGGCAGGTTATATAAACAAACGTCAATCATCGCGCCCAGTGATTTCTCTCGCTGTGAAGCAATGGTTACGCCGAAAGAGAGCGCTAGAATCTGAAGTTAGTATAGTAATTAACTTGCAAAATATTTAAAGAGAATTTATACAACATGTTTCAAAACTAGTTTTCTTTCTGAACCCTTTAGCGTGTCTAATACAACACTCTAGATTAAAATTATTTTGTAAAAAGAAGAATTTAGCAAAAGAAACCAATTTAAAAACAGATTCAAGTAAAGAAATATGACATTTAGCGTTATTCTGGAGGTAGCGCATGGGTCATTTCAAAATTAGTACAACTATGTGCCCCTGTATGTGCGTGGAAGAAGGTAGAATAAATGTTTTGCATTATGTGTGCATATTGACAGATTCTTTTACTGTCAAAGTCTGCTTTCCACAAAATAATAAATAAAGAAATAGAATGATACTAATTCATCTTCATTAAAGGTGACATTCGTGTTGTGGTTAGGGTACATGTAAGTGGTTTAATTTTTGCGGGGCTAAATGTTAGCAAGGATCTGTAATAATAAGTGGATGGGAAACAAAAATATAACTGTAAACAAAAACATTACTATCTTATTTAACAAACAAACCGCCACTTTGCTCTTGTAACTATTTTTTTAGTTTATTCTATTGCAGTAAAGCGTGGATAAAATAGTTCAAAACGCCCTCACAGTACCGTTGTTTTTTTCGACTTCAGCTGCTGGGGTTAGGTGAAGAGGAGAGGACAGGGGCAGATCCAGGATTACTAGAAGGGGGGCGGAACACCAGGTCTCGGATGCGAAGCCGACTATCGCCCCCTTGGTGTGGGATTTGGGGTCTGCTCAACGGTACCGACAAAAACGTGGTGTTTTGGAGAGCAAACAGTGCAACCGGATACCTGATTACTAATTTCAGGACAAAGTAATTTACTCCGTTACCAAAAAGAAAAAAAAAAAGGTAGAAAGTAGTTCCTTTCCCAACATTCAAAGCGTGCTAAGACTGCCATCATATCAGCTGTGTACAAATATAGCCTTGATATTAATATAATGGACAATAATGCTGACCAGGACCCTGTAACTCGAAAGCATAGTGCGTTGCGACCGAACGCAAGTGTCTCGATTCCATAACTCACCCATACTCGTCCCATTTAACAGTGGCGGATTTACAGGGGGTCAGGAGGGTCCTGACCCCCCCCCCCCTCCCTTGTCGGTTTCTGAAAAATCACATTAATATTCCCCTCTTGGAATTAGAATTTGAACTAGCTGATTTATAGTACTAAACCGTACCAAATACCAAATGGCACCGTTCGCCCTCTAAAATACCAAAAATTTCGGGGGCTCACCGGACCCGAACCCCACGCTATTGGGGGACAGCTTCGCATCCGCGGACCCCCTTCAAATAATCCTAGATCCGCCCCTGATTTGTATAACTATATCACATGCCACATTAAAAAATAAATACTTTACTTTACCATTTTAGTGGTCTTAACAGATATATAGCCGGCTGTTTCCTATAACACTTCAATACTTGAAATCAGGGGTAGCATGTTTAACGGTCTATCGTGTGTGTGTGCACTGTATGTGTGTATGGATGTATGTGTGTGCACTGTATGTGTGTATGGATGTATGTGTGTGCACTGTATGTGTGTATGGATGTATGTGTGTGCACTGTATGTGTGTATGGATGTATGTGTGTGCACTGTATGTGTGTATGGATGTATGTGTGTGCACTGTATGTGTGTATGGATGTATGTGTGTGCACTGTATGTGTGTATGGATGTATGTGTGCACACTGTATGTGTGTATGGATGTATGTGTGTGCACTGTATGTGTGTATGGATGTATGTGTGTGCACTGTATGTGTGTATGGATGTATGTGTGTGCGTCGATGTATTTTTTTCTGTGTAAGCATTTGCACTATGTGTGTGCACTTTGTGTGTGTGTGTCTGCGCTTTGCGTTTCTATGCACTGTGTGTGTGTGTGTGTGTGTGTGTGTGTGTGTGTGTGTGCGTGTGCTTGGTGATCGGTGATAGCTACCATTGTGTTTGGTGAGATGCTCTTTGGCTGCATTGTTGGTGGCGATAAATCTCACCATTGCCACGCGTTTCATCGTCAGCAGGAGCACTTGAACCACTTTTGGTTATTTCTGTGAAAATAACGTTGTAACATGCAAAATAAAGGGAGGAGCGTTCTTCTTTGCAACATGTAGTAAATTAATCGCAACCTAATTCAGAATTATTATGTAGGGTAAACTTTAAGACTAATTATTAAAAGCAACGCAAATGTTGCGTTCGTAAAGAATACTATGTATGGAGCACGGCATATTAAAATGGGGGTTGAATATCGATGCAAAGCGCTAAATGAAAACAAAATCTGAATGGGTTTCTGACTCTTTCCTAATTCACAATGCCAATCGCCCTTTTCAATTTGATTTTGAGATAGAGAGAGAGAAAGAGAGAACAATACAATAATAATCCACTAGGAAAAAGTCATTAGATAAGGAACCCCTAAATATCATAATTCATCAATAACAGCATCATCAGCTATATTTTAGAACCAGATTTCCTGTATCACCTTCATTAACTTCCTCCATTCGCACATAGTTAAACTCATTTCCGCGTTAGCTAAATTGT
Source organism: Lingula anatina (assembly GCF_051362555.1). Taxonomy (NCBI): domain Eukaryota; kingdom Metazoa; phylum Brachiopoda; class Lingulata; order Lingulida; family Lingulidae; genus Lingula; species Lingula anatina. Next base: position 14,768,313 of record NC_141775.1, read on the forward strand.
GACGAATTCGTGACATGCGATCCACAAAAATAGCATTCAAAATACGAACCAGAGTGGCTTCATTCCCGTAAATAAGAGTGTTTTCTTATTCCTTACTTTCTGATGAGCAGTTTCTACGTAAACAAGTCAGGGGCAAGTTAAGGCAGTGACTACAAGCAGCACTGTACATAGTATCATTATTGTTTACAGTTTCCCATCTGTAGTTAAAGAATATGACTGCGGCAAATAGAGGTGCCGAGCTCACTCAAAGCTTGAATTAATAGAACAATCTACTTACTACTTATTGTCTATGTGGTCTGACAAAACCAAAACATTAGTCTCGGGCCGTCTTGGTCCATATAGTTTTTATTTTCTGACATAAGAAATCCTTACTAAAAGATGCATATGAAGTCAGAATAAAAGCCCTACAGCGTGCATATATTATTGATACCAGTTTCTAACATGACACAAATAAAATATACATTTAAAAAACTAATCTCATAGGTAGCAGAAGAGGTTCTGATGTTTGATCCGTGGACTAGTTATTCCGCGGACCAATTGGTTCTGAATGCAGCCTGTCTTTGAAGAATTGAATGTGTGGCGTATGTGAAATACGATTTAGGTGTAGAAGACCCCTGGGTCCTTGTAACGGACAGAAATCTAAGGCGGACATGTTAGATAAAAATGTGTGAACATTTCGACGAGGATGATAAGCTGCGAGTTACCAGTGATAAGCATCTGGCTTTTCATATCGCCAAATGTCATGAGTTTTTTCCGGCCCAAATGCAGTTAAGATTATAAAATATCATTCAGAGCCGCCATTACTTCTATTTCTTATTTAATCAATAGTACGTAAAAAGGTTAAGGCCAAATTCTACCGAACGCATGATAAAGGTTATGCTTGATATCATTTATTTCGTGGCAATCCGCACCAAAGCTTTTCTCCTCAGCCGCCGCCATCATATTACATCTCTAAAATGGTTAAATGTCACAACTGATACCCCTTCTGTAAGTAAGATGTATCTCTCACTATTTCAGTGTATCCCAATGTCTGTCCCATTCGTCCTGGTACGACAATTATTTTAAAATCATTAAGTATGCAGACAATGGTTTGCCGCCCACGTAGATCGATACCGCCATGACGTCAGCACGTGCGTGGTTTAAGACTAAACTTGGTTTGGACTAGTCCTAGGCGTAGGAGGCGCTTTTTGGGCAAGTCAGTCACGAGCAGAGAAATCATAGTCTGAAGAAGCCTGTTTACTTTATTGAGTCAAATGTATATTTAGATAAATGTATACGTAATGCCAAACTCCCATACCAATCTTTCCGAACGCTAGGCCCCCCTGCCCAGCAATCCATGCTGTCTGTAAGGGACCTTGGTGTGAAGGGGCAGAACACTGGATATGGTTATTGTCAATATTGGCGAATTCGTTTAAAGTTACATGTAACACCAGGTGTAAACTGTTTTAGGTTGCAACTGATTGTTTGGTAAGGATGCGGATAGTAAAGGAGACGCAAGCACAGTGCGGCTGACACTGGCGAGAGCTTCAAAAACGTCGTGATCACAGTCCGCGGTGTCAGCAAACCCGAGTGTATAGTGCCTGGGTGATATGATTTCATCTCTTTTAGTCACTTGTATTTACATGCTTATAAATGCTTTATTCAGACTTTTTATAGGAGAAATAATATTTGTAAAATTCACTATTAATTCAAACTTTGTGTTTGTGTATTACAAAGGTTATTGCTCATGTTAGTTTAAAGATTAAGCTTGAGGTTTGTCTTTAATTGTTTTAAAGTACATTTTTACAATATCAAGCGTCAAAAAAGATGCACCGTCAGGCCTAATAAGCGATAATTTTTGCTGACACGAACCTTAGATTTCGGAGCACAAATACTCAAATTAACGACTTCAACCAAACGCTGTGCTTGTGGAAAGTACTTTTACGTTGGGGTAGTGGCTGGAATCGTTTATTTTGGGCTCGAGTTAAATAAGCCTGATCGTGATGGATGTACTCCTTTAAAACGCATGTCAACACTTAATCCTGATTACGATTTCTTCCCCGGGCATTATAAAGCCATATCCATAACCATGTAATCATATAAGTGCATCTTTCCTTTCAACTAAGCCTTGTTAAGCAGATTAGTGCTCTCAGTACTGTAAATGTTGAATAAAGCAGAAAAAGATCATTTTTACTGTCAGTACAATATGATGCACGTACATGGAAGTACAAGAAGTCACGACGGCTCAACTGCCGGGTGAACTGAAACACTGAAACTTGACATTGAAGAATTGGA